>NC_051156.1:170887790-171099702 GCF_013339745.2 Dermacentor silvarum | reverse complement strand
TTTGTAACATTTTAAGCATTTCATAAGAGATATTCCATGAGCTCTTTCTCACAGCGTTGTTTAGGGTGCATTCAACCTACTTGAAGTTAGCATCCCAATTCCGGTGCTATTGGTTTTTCATTGCCGTGGTGATGACGGGACGCATAGCACGATTCACTTGTCCCACTTGTCCGTTAGCTTGAGGGTGGCGTGACAAGTTCAGAACATGTCGAACTGCCCGCGTCGTACAGAACTCCTCGAAGGCTCTTGAAGTGAAGCAACCGCCTCGATCCGTAATGATGGTCTGAGTAAGTACTCTCTCGAGGATGAATTCTTCCATCGCGCGCAGTACGTGCTTTGTCGAAGTATCACGAGTAGGAAAGAGACGAACGAACTTCACCAAATTGTCAAAGATTACTAGAAGGTGTTGGTTTCGTTTCTTGCTTGGGACGAATGGACCCATGTGGTCCAGGTGCACCGTCTCGAAGGGGCGCTTACCAGGCATAATTGGGTTGAGGAGCCCTTCCTTCTTCCCACCAGGGACCTTGTTGAAAATGCATTGAAAGCACTGTGAGATGTGCTTTTGAACGTAGTTGCGCATCCGGGAAAACCAGAAAGTTTCCCGGCTCTTTGTCACAGTTCGGTCCACCGAAAAATGACCAAGTAGATCATGACATCGCACCAAGACTGCCTTCATCATGCACTTTGATAGCACAAACTTCCTTACCGTCTCCTTGTCAGAGTCGATGATCCGCATAAGCAGACCGTCCTTGAGCGTATAGTCCTTTGTTCTGTTCTTGTCTTCTCTAGAGCGATCACGTTCCGGCTGTTCAAGTATCCGTATAAGTTGTTGTAGTTCTTCATGTCCTCTTTGAGTGGCGGCTATCTGGTCTTCCAGACTACAGGCCAGGCACACCTCGAAGCGTCTCTCCAAAAGATCATCCATGGTATCATTCGAACACTCCACTGGTTCTCGACTTAACGAGTCTCCATCTGTGTTCCCGGTCGATGCCTTACTGTGAATTCAAAATCATGGATGAGGTCATACCAGCGAGAAATTTGTGGTTTCTGTGTACGCTGTGCATTCAGATAGATGAGAGCTTGGCAGTCTGTAACCACCGTGGAATGTATGCCCAAGAGTAGGAACCGCAGTCGGTCCACACGCCACAGAATGGCCATCAGTTACAATCTCGTGGAATGGTATCTGCTTTCTGTTTCAGTTTTCTTGCTTACGCAGTCCACAAGGTGCCAGTTGTTACCCTTCTTCTGCAACAACATCCCTGCTAGCCCTTTGGAGCTGGCGTCAGTGTGCAGTTCAGTATCTGCCTGAGGATCAAACAGCTGCAACACTGGCTTTGACCTAACTTTCCTCTTCAGATCTTGGATACTGCTCTCTTGGTCTCACTTGCATTCAAATGCTGCTTCCTTCTTGATAAGCCTTCTGAGCGGTTCAGCAACCAAGGCGTACTTGTGAATGAATTTCCTGAAGAATCCACTTAATCCAAGGAAGCGTCTTACCTGATGCCCATTCATTGGCTCAGAAGGGGTTGGGTGCGAGCTAGTTGGTACGGAGCATTCATTTTAAAACAGCGCCAAAAAACGCGGACAAGGGAGAACACGGGACGAGCACTGACTGCCAACATCTTTATTGAAGCCTGCGCAAATATATACTATTCGCAACGGGCAGAAAGAGAAAGAAAAAAATCTTTGAGGCCTTTTCAATGTGTCAGCTAGGAGACACTTGTGTAAGTGCCTCTTCTATAGCTCTTTGCGATAAGGAACTTAACTTCCTTAGAAGTTAATCAGTTTGGCCTTTGTCCACTATGTGTATTGTTACATTTGTATATAGTTTTATGTTTTTGACGCATGCGCAGCAAGAGTTGAGAGACGATGACTCGCCGTCCTTTTTTTTAACACGAAAGTGTTTTATGCCGGGGTCCACCAAGACTTCACTGACGTATTTCCGTCACGGAAATACGTCATAGAACATAATACAAAGAAAGAAACCAGAAGAAAAAGTTCCACAAACATGCAAAATTTGGAAATTGAACCCACGACCTCTCGGTCCGCGACGATAGATCGCCGAGCGTTTAACCCATTGCGCCACAAACGCATTTGCAGAGAGCTACACAGACGCGCCTTATATATCTAACACTCCTCCGTGTACCCGCGCTCTTGCTCGGGGCGGTGCCGCCGCCTACGAGCAGAAAAGAGAAGTACTGCATTATGACACTAACGCGCACCGACAGTGAACGCTTCGGTGGTCTCAGCACTACGACGCCTCGATGCCAGCATTCGAAGGGACGCTGGCATGATGATGATGATGATTTGTGGCTAATGAACCCTTTGTAACGGGTGGACCCAATATATTAGTGTCAAGAAGCACTACCAACGCCACCTAGGTGGCGTTCACCGTACTCAGCACAGCGGAGCGTGGCCTCCGCAATTAGCTCTGAAAATGTTTCTGAAGTTGATCGCGGAGGCTGCAATTACGACGCGCTGTACGCGCTGATTTGACTCGGTGACGATTCAGTTACGTGCTTTGTCTTGCGCGTTGTATTAGTGTGTCAGTTACGTGCTTCGTCTTTCGCGTTGTGCTAGCGTGTGCAGCGTAGTGCAGCTTCCATATGCACGACGGTTGCTCATGGTCATCGACGTTGGTAGTCGTGATGGAGGAGACGTGCCACCAGGCGTCAGCGTGGGTGCATCAACGCTAGAGTTACTGTATATGCTCCCTACGGGAGCAGAGTTGCGCGTAGGTCCGCCATCTTGCCTGGCAAGCAACCAAACCTATGTGGTGAAGCCGAACTCCGTTTTTGCAGGCGACATGCCTACCGTGTCGTCGGTCGACCATGGGCGCTTTTCCATCGCGCGTGGACCGCTTTTCCGTCTAATCGCAAACAAAGCGCATGGAAACAGCTCACCAGATAAAATAGTCAAGAAGAAAAAAGGCACTGCTGATTTTTAACGCGCGGCGTGAGATGGAGCGCGAATAATATTAGTTGTTTTTTGGACTTGTGCGTTTACCTGTGCACCTTCTCGGAACTTTCCGCTTTCCGAGCGATTGGTGAAGTTGGGAGCAGAGCACCCGGTCAATTAGAGAGGTTTAGCTTGTCAGGTTATCGGGTAAACGCAGGCGGACCGAGCGTTGGGGCCTGTTGGCGGAACCGTAAACGTGAGCGGCCTGTATGGTGCTGCCATCTGGTGGCGCAGAGCGCAAACAGGCAAAAACAGCTAATACGTACGGCAGTAACCAAGTGTATTTTACTTCGCTGCTGGCGTAAGTTTTCGGCAGCAACACGATTACGCCACTGCCGAAAATTTACACCAGCAGCGAAGTAGAAATCACTTGGTTACTGCAATATTAGCTGTTTTTGTCTGATTACGGTGGAATTTCGATGGAACTACGATTGAACACCTGTGAGATCTGCTGCGCACGTTATGTTGTTCCGCAGCTGACACGCACGTAACAGCGAACGCCAAGATCGACCAGATTCGCTTTGAACTTGGCTAGCGTTAACTTGCGTCAATCCAGTTCGCTGCAGCGGCGGCGTCGGGAAATACAAGAAACTAGCCGGAGCATCAGCTTCTCCTCAGTGCACGGTTGCTTGGAACCCACGTGATGGCGTTCGGCTAATGGAGGCACGATCGGCGTTCATAAATCAGACGCGCAACTCTGCTATCTTTGGTAGCATATACAGTAACTCTAATCAACGCCTAAGGGCGCTTTAGCCACAAAACACCAATAGACATTATATATCAATGTGCAATAAACATTACACTACTTCTGTGAAGACACGTTTCACTTTCGTGTTCTATACCGATTCCTATATAAGAGGGATCAACCACATTTTCTCTCTCTCTCTCTCTTTCTGGCCGTTGCGAATAGTATATATTTGCGCAGGCTTCAATAAAAATGTTGTTGGCAGTCAGCGCTCGTCCCGTGTACTCCTTTGTGCGTGCTTTTCTGGCGCTGTTTTAAAATGAAGATTCCTTGGGGGTTGGGAACTCGGATATTGCCTTTGTTTTGCCCTCGCCTGGCTGTATACCTGCAATTCGTGTGTTCAAAATCATAATGGCACATTCTTCCGCGACCTATTTAAGGATAAATAATTTGTCCTTGAATCAGTATGGGAAACAATCAGCTGTAGAAAAAGCGGCGTCCTTACGGATATAAATATTTGCTTTTCATCTCGCTTCTTGTTCGATGAAACACTCTTGTTTAACGGCGTCGGTGTTATAGGGCTCATTGCATTAGCACATGAGGGCTGCTTGTCAGCCGACAGAATAACACATTGAAGTGCGTGGTGTTCAAACATTTGGCTACTGTGCTGGCAGAACAAAAATCTAGCTTACTACTTGCTCCAATACGATAACATATTGAGTCTCTGCTTATTAGCTTTACCACACAACAATCAGCTCATAGAAAAGATCGCGTTATTTCCGAAGTGAACTTGTTGACCGGTTACTTGCAACATTAGCAGGCGACCAGATGATGCCTTAAGTGCAGGAAAAAGTATCTGCGGTTTGAATAATGCCACAGTGTGTACTGATTTTGATTATGTTTGCAGGCAGCCACTTCGGAAATGGAAGTCAAGAGCCAAACGCAACGGTTGCAACTGTCGAAAATGGTAACGGTGAAGAGTGGGCCATAGTGACCCCGATTTATCGATACTTATAATTTGATAGTGTTTAGCGGGATTTTTTTCTTCGTAAAAAGTGACGCGTCGAACAAAAATGATGATACTATAAGTAAGGTATGAGCCGTTTTAGGGAGCCCGGAAAAGCTTTCAATACTTTACCTCCATCACCAAAAATATTTTGAACGCGTCCACTAGAGTGTCGAACTTATCACGTCCCGGTGTTACTATATTTTCAGGGGAAAAGAGTGCATTATTTCCGAAGTGAACTCGTTTACCGGTTACTTGCAACATTAGCAGCCGGCTAGATGACGCCCCAAGTGCACGAAAAAATATCTGCGGCTTGAATAATGCCACAGTGTGTACTGATTTTGATTATGTTTGCAGGCAGCCACTTCGGAAATGGAAGTCAAGAGCGAAACGCAACGGTTGCAACTGTCGAAAATGGTAACGGTGAAGAGTGGGCCATAGTGACCCCGATTTATCGATACTTATAATTTGATAGTGTTTAGCGGGATTTTTTTCTTCGTAAAAAGTGACGCGTCGAACAAAAATGATGATACTATAAGTAAGGTATGAGCCGTTTTAGGGAGCCCGGAAAAGCTTTCAATACTTTACCTCCATCACCAAAAATATTTTGAACGCGTCCACTAGAGTGTCGAACTTATCACGTCCCGGTGTTACTATATTTTCAGGGGAAAAGAGTGCATTATTTCCGAAGTGAACTCGTTTACCGGTTACTTGCAACATTAGCAGCCGGCTAGATGACGCCCCAAGTGCACGAAAAAATATCTGCGGCTTGAATAATGCCACAGTGTGTACTGATTTTGATTATGTTTGCAGGCAGCCACTTCGGAAATGGAAGTCAAGAGCGAAACGCAACGGTTGCAACTGTCGAAAATGGTAACGGTGAAGAGTGGGCCATAGTGACCCCGATTTATCGATACTTATAATTTGATAGTGTTTAGCGGGATTTTTTTCTTCGTAAAAAGTGACGCGTCGAACAAAAATGATGATACTATAAGTAAGGTATGAGCCGTTTTAGGGAGCCCGGAAAAGCTTTCAATACTTTACCTCCATCACCAAAAATATTTTGAACGCGTCCACTAGAGTGTCGAACTTATCACGTCCCGGTGTTACTATATTTTCAGGGGAAAAGAGTGCATTATTTCCGAAGTGAACTCGTTTACCGGTTACTTGCAACATTAGCAGCCGGCTAGATGACGCCCCAAGTGCACGAAAAAATATCTGCGGCTTGAATAATGCCACAGTGTGTACTGATTTTGATTATGTTTGCAGGCAGCCACTTCGGAAATGGAAGTCAAGAGCGAAACGCAACGGTTGCAACTGTCGAAAATGGTAACGGTGAAGAGTGGGCCATAGTGACCCCGATTTATCGATACTTATAATTTGATAGTGTTTAGCGGGATTTTTTTCTTCGTAAAAAGTGACGCGTCGAACAAAAATGATGATACTATAAGTAAGGTATGAGCCGTTTTAGGGAGCCTGGAAAAGCTTTCAATACTTTACCTCCATCACCAAAAATATTTTGAACGCGTCCACTAGAGTGTCGAACTTATCACGTCCCGGTGTTACTATATTTTCAGGGGAAAAGAGTGCATTATTTCCGAAGTGAACTCGTTTACCGGTTACTTGCAACATTAGCAGCCGGCTAGATGACGCCCCAAGTGCACGAAAAAATATCTGCGGCTTGAATAATGCCACAGTGTGTACTGATTTTGATTATGTTTGCAGGCAGCCACTTCGGAAATGGAAGTCAAGAGCCAAACGCAACGGTTGCAACTGTCGAAAATGGTAACGGTGAAGAGTGGGCCATAGTGACCCCGATTTATCGATACTTATAATTTGATAGTGTTTAGCGGGATTTTTTTCTTCGTAAAAAGTGACGCGTCGAACAAAAATGATGATACTATAAGTAAGGTATGAGCCGTTTTAGGGAGCCTGGAAAAGCTTTCAATACTTTACCTCCATCACCAAAATATTTTGAACGCGTCCACTAGAGTGTCGAACTTATCACGTCCCGGTGTTACTATATTTTCAGGGGAAAAGAGTGCATTATTTCCGAAGTGAACTCGTTTACCGGTTACTTGCAACATTAGCAGCCGGCTAGATGACGCCCCAAGTGCACGAAAAAATATCTGCGGCTTGAATAATGCCACAGTGTGTACTGATTTTGATCATTTTTGCAGGCAGCTATGTTGCAAGTGGAAGTCCAATGCCAGGCGTGACCGCTACAACTGTCGGAAATGGTAAAGGTCTAGAGTCGGTCATATTGACCCCAATGTTTCGATAGATATAATTTGATATTCTTTAGCGGGATTTCTTCGCTTTAAATACTTTCCCTCCATCACCAAAAATACTTTAGACCCGTCGAATACACAGCCCGACTTATCGCATCCCGGTGCAGGGGCGTAGCCAGGGGGGGTTGGGGGGGGGGGGGGGCTGATAGGGCTTCAGCCCCCCCCCCCCCTCCCCGCTCCCCCCCCGAAATTTTTTCCCGGCGCTCCCCAAAACAACCACCGGCGCCGGGATTCATTCAGGATTTTGTCTGTAATGTCTTTTTCACGCTCGACAAGACATTTTCGCACGAACATCGCGAAATCGGGCTGGATTCTGTGGCAACGCTTCTGCGCTTGCAGTCACATAACGCAAGGAGCCCCATCCGAGCACAAACTTTCAAGGGCTTTTCGATAGCGAGCGGGCGCATCGCGGCCTCTCGCAGCTGCCATGGAATCTATGGGGCGCATGGATTTCAATTCCGAACTATGTGGGTATAAAATTCTCATTAACTTTTGACGCGAAAGGTGCACTGACATTTCCAAAGGCGTGCTTTAGATTTTCAATTCTGGAACTTTACGGGTTTACTGTTCTTAAAAACTTGGGGCCAACAAGCGCGCACTGGAGCCCTCGTACTCACGCCGTTCCAGAGATGGAAGCACGCGCTCGGAATCTTGCATACACGAAAATGCTAAATATCACCGTGTCTGTCAGCTGGCAGCTGATAAATTTCTCCGAACATTTTCAGGAAGCGCACCCAATGTGATCGATCAGCTGGACCAAGGCAGGCAAAGTAAAATAAGAGAAAACAGGAGAAAGTTAGCGGCCTATTATTGAGACAGTTCTTTTTTGCGGAAGACAAAGTCTGGCTCTCCGTGGCCAATTTTGACCGACCTTGCTCATTGAAAGCCCGGTCTACGCAGCGTTTCCCAACAAACCCACTTGGATATTGGGCAGTTCAACTTGCCGCATCATCTGTGGCTTTAAATTGTCCTTTTCTTTCCTTTTTAGCTACCTGCTGTTACCTCTTTTTTTTGCAACAAAGCAATAGCCTTCTTTAATTTTGGGTGCAGAATAATTGTTGCCGCTGTGCAGGCAGTTAAAATGTAATTTTTCGTACTGATTTCTACACCTTCTTCTATTACTCTACCCATATGGTGCTGTCACGACCGCAGCCTGGACAAAGTACATACTACGATTTCTGCGATCATAGTATTGTTCTTGCCTGGATCGTTTTTCTTTCTATGCGTAAAGTTTACTATCTGTGACTGAGCAACATGTTTATTTGTCTTGTTTGACGCATCATATACAGTGACGTTTGCTTAGATACGTAGATTTATTGGAGACTTATATGTACATTTAAATATCTTGTTCCGAGGTTTTGTGTATACAAGCAGTGAACTTTGTTTCCGGCGACATTTTTTTGCCCTTTGTCAAGTTGTATCTTCGCATTTGTATATTCCATTCTATCTTCGCATTTCTAATGTATATTTTTCAGAACTCCTGCTTTTATGTGTACTCCCTGTTGCGACTTTAATTTCGGTGCAGTTACTCACAATACACGACCGGTAACAGCTGCTCCTGCGCAATCCACTGCAACGAAGGACAGCGTCATTGAGGTTTTTCCCTGGCCGTTGCATATGTACAAAAATGTAAACAAGGTTCTTGAATGACATAGGTTAATTCAAATATTTGTCCTCAACTTGGTCATCTCATGGCCTTTACGTTTTTCATATCAGCTGCATGCACTGCGTTGCTTGTTTTGAACAGATATAGTTCTAAAGTTCGCGTGATATTTTCTGTACTTATTAAATGGACAAGAACAAAACGCGGAAGCATTGATATCAGTTATTTCTGCCACAATTTTGGGTACATACGAATATATTTTTTTATAAAAAATACATACTTTACTTGTATTCAGAGTGCGTAGCGTTCAATAATTCGTTTGCAGCATCTAATATACAATGGCATTGGCAATGGCAATGCAGTTATTATGCATGTATTTGATCCCTCCACAAATTCTATAAGGAGGAGGCCGCGCTGTAACCGGAGCCCCCCCCCCCTCCCCCCGAACAAAATTTCTGACTACGCCATTGTCCCGGTGTTACTATATTGCCAAGTGTTTGCACACAATGTAGTTCGATTCATTTCTCCCCAAGAAAATGTGCCACGAATGTCGAATCTGCGGGGCCTAAATCATGTTCAGTTACATTACAAAAAAAAGTCGCAGTTTCGCCCGAAAGGCGAAGCATGAATTGCGTTAGCAAATTAGTAGAGAGTTATAGGGAGTAAGGTTAGTATTTTATCGGCTGCATAAGCTTTAACACATTCCCTTACTAACTGAATTAAGAAGCCTGGTATCAGTGCGCAAGCAAATGTGAATACATCACACTCGATGACCACAGACAACCAGCGTCAAAACGCTGGCGTGAGCAGGCTCGTCAGCAGCAGCGAGCAAAGCAGCGAGCGAAAGTTGGCTACATACGGCTGTGGGTTCGATTCCCACCGCCGCCGGGCACCCACTGGTTCAAAAGGGTACAAGCGTACCCCGGCCTGGCGTTCGGCTTCCTTCAGGGGTGATACGCTTGGGAAAGGAGCCTGCGCCCTGAATTCCCGTCGAAACCAACGTGAGCACGGAACTACAGGTGGCTACATACGGAGGAAGGACAGACCCACGCCCTAAGGAGCTTCGCCCCTAAAAATCACAGCATATCCACAAAGTAAATGATGATGAGTGGGCGAAGCACCGCGGTATCATTCGGGTAAACCACAGCTACGGACGAGAGATATCAAGAGAGCGCGCGTCGGGAACGAGAGAGAAAGAGAGCGCGCGTCGGGAACGAACGCCCTTGTGCAATGCAGCGCCCCTAGCTACGGACGAGAAAGAGAGCGCCGTCGGGAACGAACGCCCTTGTGCACCGCAGCGCCCCTAGCTATGGACGAGAAAGAAAGAGAGCGCGCGTCGGGAACGAGAGAAAGAGAACGCGCGTCGGGAACGAACGCCCTTGTGCACCGCAGCGCCCCTAGCTATGGACGAGAAAGAAAGAGAGCGCGCGTCGGGAACGAACGCCCTTGTGCACCGCAGCGCCCCTAGCTATGGACGAGAAAGAAAGAGAGCGCGCGTCGGGAACGAACGCCCTTGTGCACCGCAGCGCCCCTAGCTATGGACGAGAAAGAAAGAGAGCGCGCGTCGGGAACGAGAGAAAGAGAACGCGCGTCGGGAACGAACGCCCTTGTGCACCGCAGCGCCCCTAGCTATGGACGAGAAAGAAAGAGAGCGCGCGTCGGGAACGAGAGAAAGAGAACGCGCGTCGGGAACGAACGCCCTTGTGCACCGCAGCGCCCCTAGCTATGGACGAGAAAGAAAGAGAGCGCGCGTCGGGAACGAGAGAAAGAGAGCGCCGTCGGGAACGAACGCCCTTGTGCACCGCAGCGCCCCTAGCTATGGACGAGAAAGAAAGAGAGCGCGCGTCGGGAACGAGAGAAAGAGAGCGCCGTCGGGAACGAACGCCCTTGTGCACCGCAGCGCCCCTAGCTATGGACGAGAAAGAAAGAGAGCGCGCGTCGGGAACGAGAGAAAGAGAACGCGCGTCGGGAACGAACGCCCTTGTGCACCGCAGCGCCCCTAGCTATGGACGAGAAAGAAAGAGAGCGCGCGTCGGGAACGAGAGAAAGAGAGCGCCGTCGGGAACGAACGCCCTTGTGCACCGCAGCGCCCCTAGCTATGGACGAGAAAGAAAGAGAGCGCGCGTCGGGAACGAGAGAAAGAGAGCGCCGTCGGGAACGAACGCCCTTGTGCACCGCAGCGCCCCTAGCTATGGACGAGAAAGAAAGAGAGCGCGCGTCGGGAACGAGAGAAAGAGAACGCGCGTCGGGAACGAACGCCCTTGTGCACCGCAGCGCCCCTAGCTATGGACGAGAAAGAAAGAGAGCGCGCGTCGGGAACGAGAGAAAGAGAGCGCCGTCGGGAACGAACGCCCTTGTGCACCGCAGCGCCCCTAGCTATGGACGAGAAAGAAAGAGAGCGCGCGTCGGGAACGAGAGAAAGAGAGCGCCGTCGGGAACGAACGCCCTTGTGCACCGCAGCGCCCCTAGCTATGGACGAGAAAGAAAGAGAGCGCGCGTCGGGAACGAGAGAAAGAGAACGCGCGTCGGGAACGAACGCCCTTGTGCACCGCAGCGCCCCTAGCTATGGACGAGAAAGAAAGAGAGCGCGCGTCGGGAACGAGAGAAAGAGAACGCGCGTCGGGAACGAACGCCCTTGTGCACCGCAGCGCCCCTAGCTATGGACGAGAAAGAAAGAGAGCGCGCGTCGGGAACGAGAGAAAGAGAACGCGCGTCGGGAACGAACGCCCTTGTGCACCGCAGCGCCCCTAGCTATGGACGAGAAAGAAAGAGAGCGCGCGTCGGGAACGAGAGAAAGAGAACGCGCGTCGGGAACGAACGCCCTTGTGCACCGCAGCGCCCCTAGCTATGGACGAGAAAGAAAGAGAGCGCGCGTCGGGAACGAGAGAAAGAGAGCGCCGTCGGGAACGAACGCCCTTGTGCACCGCAGCGCCCCTAGCTATGGACGAGAAAGAAAGAGAGCGCGCGTCGGGAACGAGAGAAAGAGAACGCGCGTCGGGAACGAACGCCCTTGTGCACCGCAGCGCCCCTAGCTATGGACGAGAAAGAAAGAGAGCGCGCGTCGGGAACGAGAGAAAGAGAACGCGCGTCGGGAACGAACGCCCTTGTGCACCGCAGCGCCCCTAGCTATGGACGAGAAAGAAAGAGAGCGCGCGTCGGGAACGAACGCCCTTGTGCACCGCAGCGCCCCTAGCTATGGACGAGAAAGAAAGAGAGCGCGCGTCGGGAACGAACGCCCTTGTGCACCGCAGCGCCCCTAGCTATGGACGAGAAAGAAAGAGAGCGCGCGTCGGGAACGAGAGAAAGAGAACGCGCGTCGGGAACGAACGCCCTTGTGCACCGCAGCGCCCCTAGCTATGGACGAGAAAGAAAGAGAGCGCGCGTCGGGAACGAGAGAGAAAGAGAGCGCGCGTCGGGAACGAACGCCCTTGTGCACCGCAGCGCACCTAGCTACGGACGAGAGAGAAAAACGCCGAAAGCGTTCTCCGGAAGCCGGAAGCTGGCTTCCGGAACCGGAAGCGGAACCGGAAGTGGAGCCGGAAGCGGAAGTCGGCTTCCGGTTATACTATACATATACATATATATGTATATATGCGTATACGTATACATACATAGCGGTCTCCATGCCAACCAGAGCTACGGACTTACGCCTATATATATGGCATGTATACGTATACGCATATATACATATATATGTATATATGCGTATACGTATACATACATAGCGGTCTCCATGCCAACCAGAGCTACGGACTTACGCCATCTAGTGAACACTTCATAAAACTACAGGTGGCTACATACTACATAGGAGGAAGGACAGACCCACGCCCTAAGGAGCTTCGCCCCTAAAGCTTTATTTCAAGAGCTTTTCAGCGCATGCGCCGGATGGAAGTGGTTCCCACTTCACGGGAATCCATAATTATGCTGTTCTCGCCGCCTGGCCCCTGGTTACGAGCCAAAGCTGGTCTTCCAGGGCGGGGCTGGACAGCCAGATCTTCCATCGCTCTCTAAGGGGTTGGATGGGTGGGGGATCATGTTGGGGTTAGGTTTGGTGAGGAGTGGTGGGTGTTGTTAGCTAAATTTGCATTCTGCTATCATGTGTTGGAGTGTACCTGGCTCGTGACACATGGGGCATTCTTGCTCGTACTAGCTCGGGTACGTGCGGTTTTGTATTCGGGGGTGGGGAAACGACTCTGTCTGGATTTGCCTATATGTTGTCGGCTGCTCCCTCGTTAACTTGAGGTGTGGCTCCGGGAATCTATCTCCCATTTCTGTAATACTGCACTATGTCTTTGTACATGACCAGTGGTTGGCTCTTTGCGTTCTCCTCTTCCCTCTCTGCGGCTGTGACCCGGTGTGATAGCACTCGGGCCTGCTGGTGGGCAAACTCATTTCCCTCCACTGCGGAGGGACCGGAACCCAGAATAATTCTATCTCTTTCCCTTTTGGGGGGTTTTTTGCCTTTGAGCGCCCGAAGTACCAACCGGGACACCCAATCCCGACTGGAAGCTTCTATACGCTTGTTGCGAGTCTGTGACCACTCTGGTCCTGCCTTTTATAGTGAGGGCAGGGGCAATTGCCAGCTCTTCTGCTTCGTCGACGTCGTTTTTTTTTACCGTCGCGCACGTTAGCAGCTTTTCTTTGGTTGCTTGATTGATTGATTGATTGATTGATTGATTGATTGATTGATTGATTGATTGATTGATTGATTGAGTGAGTGAGTGAGTGAGTGAGTGAGTGAAATAACTTTTATTGAAGGTCCGGCGAGGACGCGAACTCGTCGCGCACCCGGCTAGTCCCACGTCGGGACCGGCAAGTCTAGCCCACCGGCCTGGTCGCGGGCACGCCGGACAGCCATGATTTTCTTGTCTAGAGCGGGGCTACGCAGAAGCGAGTCCCACCCATCCTTGCTGAACTTGAGGTATCTCGACCCGCACTCCCAGAGCATGTGCGCTAGAGTGGAGGTCTGCCCGCAGGACGGGCAGGCGTCGTCGCTATATCCGTCAGGGTAAACTTCGTGCAGAACGGCCAGACACGTATATGTGCCGGTCTGTAAAAGTCTAAGCGAAACACCTTGCGCCCTATTCAACTGTGGGTCAAATTTTGCGCCGTTGTTAAAGCCCACCTTCCTTGTCATGTCATCGTCGTCGTTGCGTCGTCGTCAGACTGTGGCTGTCATGCACCCGTTGTCATACAATGTTCCTGTCAGTGTAGTTCGCATGTAGCCGAAGCAACGGAAGTCTCAGATTGACCACTATATCCTTAAATGAACGTCACTTCAGTAGTACGGTGTGTCACTGCATTGCTTGAATGCTAATCGCATTACCGTCGACAATCATCGCGAGATGGGTTCTGCCATACGTTTTTCTGATTTCAAATAAGCACGTTCTTGTGCGTATGTCCTCTTATAAGTACCACTCCAGGAAATCATCCTGTGGGTATATATGGTATATTGTGACGTTGTAGAGATGATGAAGAACACAGTAGTAAGAACTATGAATCACGAAACTAACTCTTTATGGGGCGAATAATCTGATCTGCGGGTAAAGCGCGTCGGCTTTTATAGAGGACTCGCCGAAGGTTCTAGCGTAATCGCTGGGGCCCTCGTGCATCCCAGAAAAAAAATAATTCGTGCCAAACATACAATCAGATTACACAAGGTTCGGTGACCGAAGACAACAAATAGAACTAGCGATAACATTCGAGAAAGTTTTCATATAGAGGGCGCCTCCGACTCTAAGCAATAACATTGCAACAGATTGGCCCTTAAAAAAAGCGTTTACGAAAAATAAACACAATTTGGACGCGTGTCAATATGTCTTTTCTTTGGTGACTATTTCATTTATTACTTTCTTCCAATTTATATTAATCGGTTGTGTCGATTTATATGCAGAACATTTTAATTCATGAAAATCTACATGTTAAACTACATTACTGTTGAAATAGGATGTGGAACGATCTGCAGGACGCGGGACAGGTGGCGTTTACAAATCAATTACCATTTCGCATGAAACTGCCAGTACATTAGATATGTTGCAGCTGTAGTACAGCTTATGGAGACTGCCGAAAAATGCACTCACTATAGATATTAAATTAAGTAGAACACCAATCGAATATGCAGCATATTTTCAGGGCGCATTTCTCAAAAGAGGTGCAAGGCACGAAATTGCTTGCGGATGGGTACGCTTGATGTACTAGACAGCTTCAACTTTGCATACATGTTCCAAAATTGTTGTTGCCAGCTTAATAAGTAATCTTTAGCTAAATACATGCTTGATCAGCGGAATTTTTCGCGCATGTATGGTCCACCGCAGAGAACATAGAACAAGTCGCATAACTCATACAGACCTTTGTACGTAAGTAGCCATGTTTTCATTACTAAAAAAGTTGTCGCAGTTTCACCTGAAAGGTGAAGCATCAATTGCGATAGCAAATTTGTAGAGAGCTATACGGAGTAATGATAGTAGCTTTATCGGCTGTATAAACTTGGACATGCAGCAGCACCGGCAGCACGCAGAACTGTTGTCGACGCCGTCGGCGTTTTGCCCGCGTTCGCACAAAATGCGTGCGGCGTTGGTGAGTGTTGCCGGAGCCTCTGATATAAATAAGCACTTGGTGCCGCAGCTAAACGTCGCCTCCCTTCCCTCCCCCCCCCCCCCCCCCCCCCCCACGGCCTTTCGTGCGTCAGAAGAAGGCGCGTTTGCTCTACATATATGGTGATTTTAAAGGAGGAAAGAGGCGCCTACTTCTGCAGCCCTTAAGGGAGCACGGCACAGAACGCGCGTTTGTTCTCCGCCGTTCGTTCACTCCCCGTGAAAGCACGCGTCCCTCGCGTCCTTTCACTCGCACATACAGCGTTCGGCGGCGGGCGGCGACGATTTCATCTCCATTGACGTCATATGGAACCTCACGGCGACGGCGACGGCGACGCCGACGGCAGAAATCTGCTTTGGAGTGTCCATATAATTGCTATCGCAATAAAATATAAATAAGTCAGCAGTTATTCGTACACCATTATCGGTGCTACTGGGAAGAGAAGGAATGACAGGTGTAATTCACGTCTATTGGCCACGTCGTTGAAAAAATGTCACAGTTTCGCCCTAAGGGCGAAGCAATGAATGCGATAGCAACACAGCAATGTCATACGAAGTAAGGTGAGCGGCTTTGGTAGCAACAACACGCAGAACTGTTGTCGACGCCATCGGCGTTTTGCCCGCGTTAGCTCAAAATGCGTGCGGCGTTGGTGACTGTTGCTGGAGCCTCTGATATAAATAGGCACTTGGTGCCGCAGCTAAACGTCGCCTCCCTTCCCTCCCCCTCCCCCACGGCCTCTCGCGCGTCCGAAGAAGGCGCGTTTGCTCTACATATATGGTGATTGTAAAGGAGAAAAGAGACGCCTACTTCTGCAGCCCTTAATTAAGCGAGCACGGCGCAGAACGCGCGTTTGTTCTCCGCCGTGCGTTCACTCCCCGTGAAAGACGCGCCCCTCGCGCCCTTTCACTCGCACATACAGCGTTCGGCGCGCGGCGACGATTTCATCTCCAAATGACGTCATACGGAACCTCACGGCGACGGCGACGGCGACGGCGACGCCGACGGCAGAAATCTGCTTTTGAGTGTCCATATAATTGCTATCGCAATAAAAAATCACAGCATATCCACGGGGTGAATGATGATGAGTGGGCGAAGCTCCGGAGGGAATCATCGGATCTCCCGCTTAAGGGGACGCTAGCATAAACGCGTTAGAAACGTGCAGTACTCTCTAGTAAGGGGGAGCGGCCACAGTGTCTTACGCAGCCATTTATACATGCCGGAACGTGCACCGCGTTTGCCGACGCCATCACATGACTGCTGAGAGAGTGTACCCCCCGTATTCATAAACGCTCCTCGACTTGAACTTGACTTGCCACCGCTTTGGGCCGCGCGTTCGAAACGCGTTGAAGGTAAGGCGGAGAGGCCACATCGTCTTACACCAGCTTCTTACACGGGCCGTAACGCGCTAGCACAAACGCGTTAGAAACGCGCTAGAAACGCAGCCTTTCGTTAATGTTGGGTATTTATTGCCATTGTGGTGCGTGTGTCCATGTCCGCTTCGTGGCGTAGTGGGCTAACGCCGCGCGCTCGGAAGCGAGGGGTCCCTGGTTCGATTCCGCGCTACGGACACAACTTCGGAATTTTTAGGGGCGAAGCTCCTTATAGCGGCACCCGTTCCGTCCCCGTCGTCGTAGTAGTAGTGTGTAACCAGTAGTGTGTAACGAGTCTGAGAAAAATGAGAAAAAAAATTCCGAAGTTGTGTCTCAAGAAAGTGGAAATCGAAAAACTGAATACCCCCATCCGGAAGGTCATCAAGATTGCCAGAGGGATTTCCGAACGTGCCTCCACACAACGACTACTCCGCTTAGGTCTCCACAACATCTGGGAGGAGCTAGTCGAAGCACACAAAGTTAACCAACTCGAATTCCTCAAACTTACTGAAATAGGTAGGGCAACACTCAGAAGATTAGGATATGCTGAAGCTATGCAACTGCGCGAGTAGCAAAGGATAATCCCAGCGATAATTCTAGAGTACATCTCTGTAGCTTCCGTTCCAGGAAACCCACAATAAAGGAAGAAGAAAAGCCATAATAGAAACTCTCCGAAACACCTACGGCCGAAATCCGGACTCACGATACACCGATGCAGCGAAATATTCGGGAACTTCATCACATGCTTTCAGCGTCGTCGACAGCAAGGGCAAAGAGAGAATGCCAGCTAGCATCTTATTAAGATGAATAGATACGGCAGAAAAAACGGCAATAGCCCTGGCCATCTAAACCTTTCGGGAGGGAGCAATAATGCTCACCGATTCTGAAGCGGCTTGCCGAAACTTTCAAAAAGGGAGAATCTCGAGGCAAGGCCTACAAATCCTCACAACCATGGCCAAGAAGCGCCTACCAGATGTATACATCGTTTGGACTCCGGGTGACGAGTCCTTGCTGGGGAATGAAGCAGCCGACGCCTGTGTCCGAGCTCACGTTCACCGGGCTTTCTCACAGGACGCGCCAAGGAGGACGAATGAAGTCCCCAAAAGGTACGCCGATATTAGGTAACGCTACAGACTAAAACAGAACTTACCCGCCACTTCACCCCAGCCTAACTAGGGAAGAGGAAGTAACCCTCAGAAAATGTCAAACCGATACCTATGTCCAAGGTATCTTAATGCAGCGAATCTCACCCACTGAGCACCCATAGATCTGCAGGTACTGTTGCTATAGGGTACACCCGCGACGTCATCACCAGGCGGAAGAGCTTAGACAGCTTCGCTGTAAAAATATATACGTGGCAGTATAACACTGTAGAGCCCTTTTGGAACATATACGAAATCGCTCTGCCAACTTTTGTTCGCTGACGCATCATTTTAGCGGCATTTTTAGCCTCCGTTGCACGCCGCCGCGATTTTCGACCAACCAACGCATGCTAAGAAAGGGGAAGTGGGCCAATCGCAGACACCAGCCCCATTCTTCTCACGCGGCTATCACGTTCACTACAATATCTCGACCCCACCGAATCCCTCTCCCCCTCAGTGTGCTCCTCGCCTTTAGTCAACCAATCAGATAAGAAAAATATGTAAGGGTAGGCAATGCTGTTCGCTTTGGGAGCAAACAAATGTGGCCTCCTATAAACGAGGAGAGTCTTTGAGTGGGCGTTTTAAACAATGCCCAATCCATGCGTCAACGGTTACGTAAATTTGATGTCAGGAGATTGGAATAAAAAGAAACTGGAATAGTTTTACGTTATTGGGTGGTATTTTATTGATATTTACTCTGGTGGGCATCCTCGCAGTGAGCTGTCTAGTTTCTTTTGTCAGGGGTTCCCGCCAATATCCTGTGCAGGTCTATCCTTGAAAAGCATGTGGATTCACCGGTTTTGTCAATAATCTCATTAAAACGGGGCATGGGAAAGGGGAATTCCGTTTGTGCATTTACCAAATGCTAGTCTGTACAAAGACTAAGTGTTCCGTCTTCTTTTGGAACAATTGCTATGGGCGTCGCAAAAATTTATGTCGATGGCCTGATTGTTTGGGCGTCTGAAATTTTCTGTAGATCTTCCTTTAGCCAGGTAGTCTTCTGACACGCCATGCTATATGATTTTCTTCTGACTGGTGCCTGGCCTCAAAGAAAAAATTGCACTTTGATGGCAATAGTTGCGGACGGTACGTCTCGGTGCAAATAAGTGCAGGATACAAAATGACATATCGCTTGATTCCGTAACCGTTCTCGGCAACTGAGGAACAGCGTCGCCAAGCTCAGTTGTAAGTTCGTCTTTCCACGAAAAAGTTCATGCACAAGCGCTTCGATGACCGCAGCGTCTATCGAATGCTTCTCCCTTGAACATCACATTTACGCGAGTGCACTTGTGCACCATTCGAACAATTCCATCATAACTATTAATTTGTACTGTAGTACCGATAGGGACATTTTCACTCTTTACTAAACGCTTGTTCTATATAGTAACCTATGCGCTTGTATCTACTAGTGCCGTGACACTCTGTCCGTTCATGACGAGTGTGGTGTGCAGCATATTCGATGTTACTAAATGCACAGTCACAATTGGTATTGGAAGGTCTTCTTGCTCACCTTGGCTTGCTTCACTTTTAGTGTTATTCATTGGAGAGAAAGGAGGCAAGGAATGTGTCTGCTGAGGTTCTGGCGACCGCTGTTGCGTGTGCACCGTTGAACCGCGGTTGGCTTGTTCTGGTGTCCTGGTAGGGCCAGGGGAACGTTGGTTCTCCGCATAACATACTGCAATGAATACAATATGTCTTCGAGTGAATGCGGCGCTCTCGCTTGAACTTGCCTTCGCTCCTCTCGCGTCATGCCACAGAGAATTAGGACGTGAATGCCGGTTCTGAAAGATCGGGATCTGCAATTTATAATAGTATTCTCTTTTCATATAAATTTTCTAGGAAACTACCTTGTTCCATTGCTCTGCTGGGATAATCTCGTATGCCGCCGTGAAACTTTGGCGCCATGCAGTCTAAGGATCGCTTGCATGTTAAATGATGCGTAGATCGTACCACTTCCGTGCATTTCCTTCCAAAACAATTGAAAGTTTTTTATGCGATCTTCATCGTGGTTCCACGTATTACTTTCGCATGCATATTCATAGAAGCTTCTTCACGATATGGCAAAGGTTGACTCACCATAGAAGCAGTCTGGTTGCACAAGCATCTTATAAATTTTCCGTGAGACCTCGATCGCCGTACTCAATGGCTCCAGGATAAGCTGCTGCCGTTCTAAATGTGAGGCGTGTAAGCGTAGCAGTTCTTTCACTGTGCTTATTCTTGCCGTTTCGACTGAAGGCAGGGCTGGTAACGCTTGGTGAGCAATAAGCAACATTAATATACTGTATAAATCTTTTGTCTTCATTTCAACGCTCACCACATGTCTAGCGACGAGTTACGTTGGAGTCAGGTTTGTCGTTGAAGTCACAAAGTTCAAACATTAACGAGCATTGAAATTTCCGTCGAGTTTGCCAGGTTCATGTACTTCAAGCTGATAGCTCTCCGCGCAGGCCTCTCCGTCGATACCAGCAAATACTTGCTGCACCCGCACAGTTCGTTCTTCTTGGACTGCGCCAAATGTGTTGTTGTTTTTTTTAAGAAGTATACGCACTTCTTCCAGATGACATGTTCATTTAGCTTCTACTTCCACCTCCTCCTCCTTCCTCGCCCTGCTGCTTTCGCTTCTTGGAATATTTGCACCATTATAAATAGTAGCATCGATAGCGCACTATCGATCGTACTATCGATACTGCACGCGACGTACCGCACGTAAACACTGCCGCATACACTTGGCGATGTTTCCTGGTTCCTAATACTTGAACTGAGTGTTATTGATGGTTAGTTATAGCAAGATTTCTGGTCATATTGTTACGTTGCGGAAATCGCATATAAAGATGTATTTATACTATTTACAAGAAGAACAACGATATACAAACAAGATGGCAGTCGAGACCGATTACACCTCCACACGTCAAATCGTCGTCATCTCACTTTGGCGCCACTCTTGGTTGTGCTGTAACATAAGCCACGCCTGTAAAGGCGCCGTCTCGGCGCCAGCTATTATGGAGGTGAACTCGCTGCCAGATAAGGCTTCAACCGAGACAGTCGGAACAGGCGAGACAAGCCGAGTGATCTCGTAGTTAACATTACCAAGCTGCCGCAATATCGTGTAGGGCCCTGTGTAGCATGGCAGCAGCTTTTCAGAAAAGCCGATGCGGCGACATGGCATCCATGGGAGGACAATGGAGCCAGGGGGAAACTGAACGTCCCAATATCGGCGTACCGGATCTTCTGCACGGCCTGAGACTTGGGGAGCCGGAAGCCGGCAATCTGGTGCGCCGTGTGAGCCCAGTCGAAGATGTCTTGAGCATATTTAGTGGGAGTGTTCGTCGAGGAAATAAGCAGTGTGTCAAAGGGCAAAGTAGGGTGGCGGCCGAACAGCAAGTAAAAGGGTGAAAAGCCAGCGGTCTCGTGACGGGACGAATTCTAAGCGAAAGTCACGAAGGGTAACGCGTTGTCCCAATCACTGTGGTCGTCAGAAGCGTACATAGACAACATTTCTGTCAACGCGCGATTCAGCCGCTCCGTGAGTCCGTTTGTCTGCTTGTGGTAGGCGATGGAAAGCTTGTGCTCGGCAGAGCAGGCACGAAGTAAGTCTTCAATGACGGGGGACAATAAGGTGCGGCCGCGATCAGTGAGGAGCTGCCCGGGTGCGCCGTGATGGAAGATGACGTCAGGTAAAAGGAAATCCGCCACGTCAGTTGCACAGCTTGTGGGCAAAGCTCGCGTGATCGCGAGACGGGTCGGGCAGCCAGTCGCGACAACTACCAACTTATTGCCAGATTTCGATGTCGGAAAGGGAACGAGAAGGTCGAGACCAACGCGAAAGAAAGGTTCTGAGGGCACATCGATGGGGTGAAGGCGTCCAGGGGGCAGCACAGCAGGTTTTTTTGCGGCGTTGGCAGAGCGCACAGGCTGCAACGTAGCGTCGCACGGAGCGGTACAGGTAAAAAATCTGGTCCTTAGGTGCGTAAGCTGCGACGGTAGAAAACGTTGTCGCGCAGTACGAACAAGCGCAGAGTGGGCTCCGAATGTCCAGAATGGAGACGAGCAATGAGAACACGTAAACAGTCATCACGCCGTTGTTCAGTGCGGATGTCACGCAGATCAAAAATGACCAGGACGCCAGCGTCGGTGCCTTGCGCATCATAATCAGGGTGGTCGACAGGATGACGGGAGAGGCCGTCGGCATCCTTGTGCAAGCGGCCTGACTTGTAGAAGACAACAATGAATATTCTTGGAGCCGTAGCGCCCATCTACCCAATCGTCCAGTGGGGTCTTTAAGTGAAGACGGCCAGCACAAGGCATGGTGATCGGTAACCACGGAAAATCTGCGGCCGTGCAAGTAAGGGCGGAATTTAGCTACTGCCTAAACTAATGCCAGGCACTCCCGTTCAGTAATTGAAAGATTTCTCTCGGCCGGTGACAGGAGGCGGCTAGTATATGCAATTACGTGCTCTTCGTTACGCTGCGATTGAACGAGTACAGCTCCAATGCCATGGCCACTGGTATCCGTGTGAAGTTCAGTGGCGGCAGATGGATCATAATGAGCCAGCAACGGGGGAGCCGTTAGCAAGCGTACGAGGGCGGAGAAGGCTTTGGTTTGAGCAGGGCCCCACGTGAATGCAACGTCCTTTTTAACTAATTCGTTGAGTGGGCGAGCGGTGTTGGCTAAATTCTTGATGAAACGACGGAAATAGGAGCATAGTCCAACAAAACATTTTACGTCTGAGGTAGAATACGGCACAGGAAAGTTCGGGACAGCGCGAATCTTGTCAGGGTTGGGTTGAACGCCAGAGGCACTGACAAGATGGTCAAGAATAATAATTTGACGACGTCCAAAGTGGCACTTGGATGAGTTCAATTGCAGGCCGGTGCGTAGAAAAACAGCAAGAATAGCCGACAGGCGCGTTACATGACTCGCAAAATTGGCGAATAGACTATCACGTCGTCTTGGTAACACAGACATGTCGACCATCTATAGACGCGAATTAACGAGTCCATCATTCTCCAAGGTAGCCGGGGCATTACAAAGACCGAACGGCATAACCTTGAATCGATAGAGGCCGTCAGGTGTTACGAAGGTAGTTTTCTCACGGTCCATGTCATCTACCGAGATTTGCCAACAGACTGATCGAACGTCTATGGATGAGAAGGACATGGCTCCGTGCAAGCAGCCCAAGGCATCATCAATGCGCGGCAAGGGGTATACTGATATAATCTCGACCGGGTGAGGTGGGTCGTCACCGCAGGAATCAGGTGACGACGATGAAGGCGGGCATCGTGATGATGAAAAATAGAAAAGATTGTATTCACTTCATTGGTACATGGTTTTGACTCTATCCGAGTCTCGAGCGGTTCTGGTTAACACGGGGGCCAGGACGGCCTTAAACCCCCTCGGTAGTCCTCTCTCCGGTGGTCAAGTTGACGACCTCCTCTCCCTCGGGTCCTCCTTCTTGGTAACTCGCCGTTTTCGTCTGCTCCGGTCGTAGAGGTGAGACGCTTTCTCGGGGATGAAAGAGGATTATCTCGTCACGGGAAAGGCGCTCGGGCTTGTTTCCCACATTTGAGAGGTGCAGTTCCAAGCCGATCATAACAGCCCTTTGCGTGTGATTTTGTTGAGGTGCCGGTAACGACACCTCTTGGTTGCGCCGTAACAGTATCACTCACCAAGAATTGCAAAAATATCGATCACACTGTCACACTGTCAATAGCAAATAATCACAATAAGCTGTCGATAGTACTGCTATTATTAGTACTACTATCACTATTTTTTGCTTGGCTATTGATAGTTTCAAAGTGAAATATTTTAATACTATCCATAGTGCTATCGACAATAATAGTATCTGTTATCTTTTTCACACTATCGATAATATAAAAAACCTATCGTGCTACTGATAGTCAGTTTACCGATAGTATTGGATCACTACTTCGTGCATGAAATGCGGTTGCATTCATATATGCATCTTTAGTACTATGCCTAATGCAGCCTACCTCGAGCTAAAGACAGTAACAGACCCAACAGCACTTTTCGAATCGCGAGTCGGCATCACTTATGGCTCAGTCATGTCCCTGAAGAACATCTTCAAGTAGAAACAACAATGCCATCTTTGCTATCTGATGCAAAAATTGACTTGAAGGCCAGTCACCCGGAGGGAGATAGGTTTGCACATGAACACCTTTTACATAATTGCAATTCATGACAAATTCCTGTGACCACCCAATACAACCTGTCCTCCAAATGAGTAATCAGCAAAGGGCGCCCACCTGTTTGCAGAAAGGCACCAGCGTCTCTCTATTTGAGCTGCGAAAGTGATTAAAAGAAGGCTACCTCAAACTACGGGATAATGAACGAAAAGGCGCAGTCAATGAGGAACCCCAAGTATTGATTAAAGTTTCCTTTTGGTGCAGGATATGACAAAGTGGCCCGTGCTATAATACATAATATATACCCAAGAAACACAGGTCACTTGGCAAGTGTATTATGCGTGTGATGCCTAAAGTGCAAGGCCAGAGCGTTTGTGTAATGCTTCCTGCGGTGCCATACTAAATAGGTACCCGACTACTGAATCGATATGTTTTTTTTTTCATGTTTAAAGACAAGATGGCACTCGGCCATCCTGAACAATATGCTCAGTGGGTATTAAAAATTAGACTAAGAGTACAACAAGTGTTCCTTGTTGTGTCCATTTAATTTCAGCTGTTTAGCGTAGGATTGCATTTCTTGCCTAAAAGTCAAAAAAGTAAGAAGCCGGCTTCTAATGGGTTAAGTTAATCAGGTAAAAGGATTTCAATATAAGTCCTCGTGTGTAATACTGTTAATGTGACTGTCAAAACTTCACCTGCAATATTGTCAACACTTTGCTGTGGCAGCAAAATCAAGAATTTTTCTTCATATAGCCTTCGTGATTATGGCTTGCTATGTAAGCACTCAAAGATTATCTGAGTCAGTAATTCATAACCTACTAATTATAGGCAAAGCTAAGCGTACCAGTTAAAACGGTGACACTTCAAACCAGCGCTTGTTTAATTTCCTGAGATTGTATGCGTTGTTATTATATCCATATACAGCTACCGTTGAATATCCATTTACAACGACCGTTGAAGGTCCCCCACCTGAACGAGATCCTGATTGTGCTGCAAGTAACAACACAGTAAGTGTAAAATATTTTAACTACTTTATCGCTGCCTGCTCTTTAAGGCGTAGTTTGTGTTGTGGCATCTGTATCCGCCAGCATAAATATCATGATGTCGCGTTACATGTTTTCTAATATCAATCGTAACACAGAATGTTCCATGGGCTCTAGTTGCAACGCAAGGTTACGTCTAACGAGAGTTAACGAGCCTTTGAATAGTTTAGTAGAAGACAAAGTGTTTATAGGCACTGCGTCAAAGAAACTAAACGTTTGTTTTCTTTAAGCCCAAAGCAGTGACAGCTATATTGTGAGCAAGATAGCGTTCTCTGTCGTAACACTCGTTGAAAAAAATATTTACATATTATGCAGATCGAACACACACCTTCAAATCAGTAAATGAAATTTTAAAAATTACATCCTGAGTTTTTACGTGCCGTAGCAACGACCTGATCATGGGGGATCTTTAACCTGCACCCAATGCATGGCACACGAGCGTTTTTACATTTCGCCTTTATCGAAATGCGGTGGCCGTGATTTTGTCCCGCGACCTCGTGCTTAGCAGCGCGACGCCAAAGCCACTGAGCTACCGCGGCGGCTAGTTAAACAAATTATATATATTTATTTCCCTAACAATGCATACTATGTGCATGTTGTCTTTTTCCTTTTTCTTTTTAAGGGCCACGTCTACGAAAGATGCACATTTACCTGCCAACTTGATGAAGTAATCGTAGCACCAGCCGGTGCTGCTTGCTACTACGTAAGTTTGTTCGCATTGTCATATTTATCAATTGCTCTGCACTGATATCAATTTTGAAGAAGTAACTTACCAATGATACTAGGTATATAATGTCGAAATGAGAAATACAAAAAATATATTTGATAACAAACACTACCTGTACTGCCAGTATTTGACGGAAAACGCGTGGAACTAACCGAAAGACAGAAATAGCTGAGGCTATCTAAAGTGATGGAGTTTGGTTATATAGAATATGCAAATCAGAAGCGTTTATAACCTACACAGGGACATATAAATACATATTTCTATTTAATTCAAAGTTAAAACATCCGTAGGAATGATTCCGTAAAATAATCTTATAATAAGAACTTAGGGGAGTGGCTTTTTCAGAAGCGATGCTCCGTCGGTACATCTTATTTCTTTTACTTTTCTTTATTTATATAAACTCTTGTTAAAGCCATGCCTGTTTGAATTTTTCGCGGAATTTTGTGGTCGTTCATCTTCTAAAGCGCCTCGAGCGGCCAGTCGCACGGCAATTTTGCGTGTATTTCCGGGCTTCTTTCACGCTCGGAAAAACACTTTTATATAGCATGTATCGAGCAACAGAAAGCTCTATCGGGAGCTTCTCATGTTGCTCTACAATTTCCTTATTGACACTTTTCATCTAATTATAATAATTGAGAAGTTGTACAATGAATTAAGACTTGCAATGAATTAAGGGATGCAAAAATTATCTGAGTATCTCCGAGCGAGGGCAAACATTACCTTGGTTCTCTCCAGCTACGTAGCCTTTGCACATTTTTAATGTTAAGTGAGAAAATGAGACACCCTGTATTGTCATCTATATGTGCCGAACAGCGTTACGTTCTCTACGAAATTACGCAATAAAACAATAAGCGTCACCTAGATATCCTCACTCCTACAAGCATACGCTTTTAAGCTCACAATTCCTTTGCTGAATTACCCGGTACTGGGCGCACTTGCTAAAGAAACGCTGAAGAAACGTCCTCGTATAAAAGCTTTTTGTGAATGCTTGCTGAGAGTGAGAGAGACAAACGAAGAGGGAAAGGTAGGGAGGTTAACCAAGGACTTGTCCGGTTGGATACCCTACACTTAGGGAGGAGGAAAGGAGAAGAATAGGTAAGGAAAGAAAAGAAAAATAATAGTCAGTCATTCGCAGACTCAGGCCCAGAGCAATCTCCGCTGTAACAAGCGTTCGTATAATCTAGTATCCTTCACTAACTGCAAATGGGCTCTTGTGGCCTTTTGCATGCAGAAGCGCATAGGCCATGGTACAAGGATATTTTCTTGCGAGAGCGCTCTGTTATCTAGAAGGTTGAGTTTGGCTTGGAGAGTACGTTGTTGAGTTTCAAAGGATAGGCAGTGACACAGAAGGTGATCTAGAGTATCATCGCACCCGCACAAATTGCACGCCGCACTGTCGGCCATCCCTGTTAGGAACGAATAGGCGTTGGTAAATACGACGCCAAACCACATGTGACACAGTAAAATTGTTTCGCGATGAGAGAGTCCAGGTAGCAGGCGAAGTCGCCATTTAGGGTTGAGAGAATGCAAGCGCGAGTTGCTGAAATCTGGTGAATTCCATCTTAGAAGTGTGATGCGGCGAGCAAATGATTGAAGTTGCCGCGTAGCGTCCGTTCTTGAGAGCGGTATAGGCACTCGCTGATGTTTTTGAAGAGCCGAGCGAGCAGCTTCATCGGCGCTGTCGTTGCCGATAATTCCGCAGGGGCTCGGCAACCACTGAAATACAATGTCGTGTCCTTTCTCGATCGCGTGGTGATGAGCTTGCCTTATTTCGTACACTAGCTGTTCGTGTAACCCATGACGTAGGGCAAACTGCAGATTTTTTAATGCTGCTTTGGAATGACAGGAAAAAATCCCAGCGATTTGGTGGCTGCTGGAGCACGTAATTGAGTGCATATTGAAGAGCCGCAAGTTCTGCTGCCGTAGACGTGGTATCATTACAATATTTAAATTGCAAAGGATACGGCGTCCGACGGATCAACTACAGCTCCAGTAGAGCTGTTGGAATTGGTGAAGCCATCCGTGTAAATGTGTATGCTGTCAAAATAAGACTCGTTGAGGAGAAGCAGCGACAACTGCTTCAGGGCTAGTGGTGACAAGTCTGCCTTTTTTGGAATCCCAGGAACTGAGAGGCACACGTGAATTTGCCTGAGGCACCACAATACCAATGTTGGGCGTTTAGCAGGCTTGAAGCCAGATGGTATTGAAGCATGGTGTCTCTACGCAATACTACAGAATGTAGCCTGTGGTCCTCGCACTGGCAAATTGGCTAAATGATAGGATGGTAGCCGTGAAGTGGGTAGAATGTGCGCTCTTAGCGTCTCACCGACGATATCAGTGGTGATCGGGTGCTCCAGAGCAATGACAATCGTGGCAGCTGTCGATGAACATCTTGCTGAGGTTATAACGTTCCCTCAATACGTTATAGCCGCTGTAACCATTTTCCTTCTTCGTTTTTTCGACAGCCACCGGCTCAGCCAGCACTGGGCATCGCTCTGGTGGCCGTAGCAACCAATGGCGAAAGACGCGCCCAAGGTGTCTGTGAAGATGGAACTTGTAAGCCTAAGAGAAATGATGTTCAGAATTCAGCAGCTACACTATAAAATGCATTATTTTCCGGTTCTTTCCTGCATCAATAAAGTAATGTCCACAGTGCCTTCTTATTGATTTCCATGTTAAGACGTCCTTCCTTTCTTTTCGGGCACAATAAGGAGTTGCACTACCTCTTGTCGGCACATGTAATATATATGGTTATATATATTATACATGTAATATATGTATATATGTATGTAACATATATATATATATATATATATATATATATATCAGTTTTTATATATGTAATATATAAAAAAAACTGTCAGCCATTCCCCTTGGGTGGAGATGTAAGACCAGCGAAGCTGTAGTATGGTGGGAATTATGTATTTCCACTTATGACTATTAAGATGTGATGGTGTAATTGGTTATTTGAACTATTAAAGAATGCGAACTATATATGATCCGGTGTTTTTCATTTATTTAGTGACCACAGGGACCATGGCCTTGTGGTCGCTACGGTACACCGCCATAGGGTGTACAGCAAAGGTTGGCGCATTCTTCATAAACACGTCACCAACGCCGTGCGCGTTCTGTGCGAACGCGGGCAAAACGCCGCCGCCGTCAGCAACAGTTGTGCGCGTTGTTTGTGTGACCGCACACAACCACTGTAAAAAAATCACAGCAAATCCACGGGGTGAATGATGATGAGTGGGCGAAGCTCCGGAGGGAATCATCGGATCTCCCGCTTAAGGGGACGCTAGCACAAACGCGTTAGAAACGTGCAGTACTCTCTAGTAAGGGGGAGCGGCCACAGCGTCTTACGCAGCCATTTACACATGCCGGAACGTGCACCGCGTTTGCCGACGCCATCACATGACTGCTGAGAGAGTATACCCCCCGTATTCATAAACGCTCCTCCACTTGAACTTGACTTGCCACCGCCTTGGGCAGCGCGTTCGAAACGCGTTGAAGGTAAGGCGGAGAGGTCACAGCGTCTTACACCAGCTTCTTACACGGGCCGTAACGCGCTAGCACAAACGCGTTAGAAACGCGCAGTCTTTCGTTAATGTTGGGTATTTATTGCCATCGTGATGCGTGTGTCTACGTGCGCTTCGTGGCGTAGTGGTTAGCGCCGCGCGTTCGGAAGCGAGGGGTCCCTGGTTCGATTCCGCGCTACGGACACAACTTTCGGAATTTTTGTTTTGCATAAAACGCCGGAAGCGTTCTCCGGAAGCCGGAAGCTGGCTACCGGAACCGGAAGCGGAACCGGAAGTGGAAACGGAAGCGGAACCGGAAGTGGAACCGGAAGTGGAAGTCGGCTTCCGGTTATACTTTACGTATACATATATATGTATATATTGGTATACATACATATACGGACACACAACGCCATCTATTGAGCAATTCATAAAACTAGACGTGGCTACCTACTACGACGGGGACGAACGGGTGCCGCTATAAGGAGCTTCGCCCCTAAAAAGCTGGCTACGTGGCGGAGCGGCTAAACGCCGTTGTCGACACTGATAGGGGAGAGGCGGGTGAGAGCCCAGAGAGAGTCGGCGGCACAGGTGGCAGAGGCCGGCAGGGCTCCGCGCATGTGCCGCCGTGGGAGAGCGCGCACACACACGCACAGTCTATGGCCGTGGTCTAGGGTGCCTCGATGTCCTCGGTAACGACGCTAGGGGGCCAAACGGAGCGGTCACGCTTTGCATGAGCTCCTGCCTCGACGCCTCATTTCACCCGGAAAACCTCGACGTCACCGAAAATGCAGTACTCCATCGTCTTCTACTAATCAAGCGAAATCCGTGGATAACCGGTTTTCAACCGTAAGTCCAAATTTATCCGTTCTCTGCTTGTTCGAAGAACCGCAGAGAAGAACACTGCTCTAAGCCTAAGCGGCATCGGGACTTCGGCCCGACGGTACGCTGCTCCAGCTCGTGCGGGACGCGCCAGGATGGCTGACGACGACGCGTCTGCGACGATCAGAGCCACGACGCCGATAGAAAAGAACCCCCAACGCGAAGACAACGCTACCGACCTGTCGCAAACGAAAACCCTTGACAACGGGGGATGGTTTACGGCAAAATACCACAACTCAAGGCTGATCGCCGTTCCGGAGACCGGGACCGAAGCGGTGACAAATCAGCATCGAGCCAGCCCAAACTAAAGGGTAATCCCCTTCGCCAAGAGAAGCTACCTCCACTGCCGAAAGCCGATTTCAAAGTCATCATTAGACCGAAGAATGGGCTCAACATCAGTCAACTGAGCACGCATCAGATGGCCCGGGCTATAACCAAAGCATGTGGAAACCCAGACATGTGCAACAAAGGCAACTTGCTTATACGGTTGCGCAACGGATCGAACATCGCCATAATCAGCACGTCAAGCATGGAGACTGCCAATGTTAAAGCATGTGGAAACCCAGACATGTGCAACGAAGGCAACTTGCTTATATGGTTGCGCAACGGATCGAACATCGCCATAATCAGCACGCCAAGCATGGAGACTGCCAATGTTAAAGCATGTGGAAACCCCGACATGTGCAACGAAGGCAACTTGCTTATACGGTTGCGCAACGGATCGAACATCGCCATAATCAGCACGCCAAGCATGGAGACTGCCAATGTTAAAGCATGTGGAAACCCAGAAATGTGCAACGAAGGCAACTTGCTTATATGGTTGCGCAACGGATCGAACATCGCCATAATCAGCACGCCAAGCATGGAGACTGCCAATGTTAAAGCATGTGGAAACCCAGACATGTGCAACGAAGGCAACTTGCTTATACGGTTGCGCAACGGATCGAACATCGCCATAATCAGCACGCCAAGCATAGAGACTGCCAATGTTAAAGCATGTGGAAACCCAGGCATGTGCAACGAAGGCAACTTGCTTATACGGTTGCGCAACGGATCGAACATCGCCATAATCAGCACGCCAAGCATGGAGACTGCCAATGTTAAAGCATGTGGAAACCCAGACATGTGCAACGAAGGCAACTTGCTTATACGGTTGCGCAACGGATCGAACATCGCCATAATCAGCACGCCAAGCATGGAGACTGCCAATGTTAAAGCATGTGGAAACCCAGAAATGTGCAACGAAGGCAACTTGCTTATACGGTTGCGCAACGGATCGAACATCGCCATAATCAGCACGCCAAGCATGGAGACTGCCAATGTTAAAGCATGTGGAAACCCAGACATGTGCAACGAAGGCAACTTGCTTATACGGTTGCGCAACGGATCGAACATCGCCATAATCAGCACGCCAAGCATGGAGACTGCCAATGTTAAAGCATGTGGAAACCCAGGCATGTGCAACGAAGGCAACTTGCTTATACGGTTGCGCAACGGATCGAACATCGCCATAATCAGCACGCCAAGCATAGAGACTGCCAATGTTAAAGCATGTGGAAACCCAGACATGTGCAACGAAGGCAACTTGCTTATACGGTTGCGCAACGGATCGAACATCGCCATAATCAGCACGCCAAGCATGGAGACTGCCAATGTTAAAGCATGTGGAAACCCAGGCATGTGCAACGAAGACAACTTGCTTATACGGTTGCGCAACGGATCGAACATCGCCATAATCAGCACGCCAAGCATGGAGACTGCCAATGTTAAAGCATGTGGAAACCCAGACATGTGCAACGAAGGCAACTTGCTTATACGGTTGCGCAACGGATCGAACATCGCCATAATCAGCACGCCAAGCATGGAGACTGCCAATGTTAAAGCATGTGGAAACCCAGACATGTGCAACGAAGGCAACTTGCTTATACGGTTGCGCAACGGATCGAACATCGCCATAATCAGCACGCCAAGCATGGAGACTGCCAATGTTGTGCAGAGCGTTCCAAGTCTACGTTTTGGTGCAAATGCAGTGACGGCTTACGTGGCAGCACCGGACAATTCGTGTAAAGGTGTGATTCACGGACTGGACGCCGGTACAACGCCGACCGAATTACTAGCCCATCTTCGGGTACGTACCCAAGGAGTGAAAATACTTTATGCAAGAATGCTTGGAAACTCCCAAACCGCGGTCATTACCTTCGAGGGCAAGATCGTCCCCCGCTACGTTTACTACTACGGCGGCGAGACACGTTGCTACCTCTATCGGTCATCGCGGCAAGTCTGCTATATATGCTTCAAGTCTGGGCATAGGGCGGATGTATGCCCGACACCTGACGCCGTTGTCTGCTCGAATTGCGCCGAACCAGTCATCGAGGACGGACACTACTGCGAGCCCAGGTGTGTACTATGCAAGGAAGCGCACCCCACACGAGCAAAGGAGTGCAAGGAACGACTCAGGAAACCGAGGAGCCCACGGGCGAGAAAACAAGAGGAGCCAGACGCCGAAGCCAGGAACACCGGCGGACGTGGCCGGACCAGGAAACGCTGGTTCTGTAGGGACTCCAGCTCGACATCCAGGTCGAGATCAAGGTCGAGATCCGCGTCCAAGACCCGACAGGCTACGGAAACGAAAAAGAAGCAACAGAAGAAGACCATAGCCAAGAAGGAGGAAGACAGTAAGGTGAGCTGGAAAGCGCATCTTTTCTCAGCCTCTCCCACTGCTCCAAAGAACACGAACACGCAGAACGACGAAGTAAATGAGCTTTGGCAAACTATTCAGACTCTCAGGGCAGAAAATTCTGAGCATAGACAGAAGCTCAACGAGCTCATAGATGAACTTAAGGCACTGAGAACAGGGCAGCCAAACTCAAACCCGCAAACACACGAAACTCAGTCGGCCACCATAGGAAGCAGGAATTCACAACTGCTATGGTAGCCATGAACAATGAGCTAGCGAATCTTAGCAACCTCGTTTCTAACCTCCAAGAGGAGGTGCGCAAGGATAGAGAACGCCTAGTACAACTTACGGGCATGAAATCCAGAACCAAACCCTACACTAGGCCATCAGCTGACCATGGCGAGCTGCCGTAAATGCTCGATCAAGTTGGAAACCCTCGATATATGGCAGTGGAACTGCCGTGGTATTCGCAGAAAGCAGGGTCTTCTTAAACAACACATCACTAACTGCAGAGCTCCGCCAGACATAATCGCCCTACAGGAAACCGGCTGCTCACCCACTCTTGAGGGCTACTCAGTCTATGAGGGGCTCGGGCAAAGTAAGGTCGCGACGCTGGTTGCCAAAGCGGTCACCGCAATCAGACACGACATTGACGCAACGGACATTGACCACGTCTTTATTGAAATCATTACCCAAAAAAGAAGCCAAGAAAGCATCTTTCTCCTCAACATTTACAGCCCGCCCAGCCAGAGGAAAGCAAACTTCGGCTACCTGCTACGCAAGGCCGAACAAGCAGCAGGCAAGAAGGGTCGCGTCATCCTGGGGGATTTTAATGCCTGGCACAAAAGCTGGGGCTACGTTAAGGAAACACAAAAAGGCAGAGATCTAGCCAGAGAAACGGATCGCAGAAGGCTCAGTCTCATCACAGACCACACCCAACCCACGCGAGGGGGGAACAGTATCAACTGAGTTCATTCCCAGACTTGGCATTCGTCAGAGGGGTAAGGGATGCTCGATGGGAAAATGACGGGGAAACACTCGGCAGTGACCATTGCATTTTGCGCATCAAGATAGAAACCATCCCGATCAGGAAAATACTTGGCAAGGCTAGGCTCACCGACTGGGTAGCCTATAGAAAAACTAGGGCGGAGTCCGAAGATGCTGAGATCACAGACATTACGAGCTGGGTCGCAGGAATCAAGGCAGACTGCAAAAGGCTAACCCGCGAGGTAGCCCTCACCACCAAGACACCCGAGGTGGATAAGCATCTGTTACACCTATGGGACACCCGACGTGGGCTACTAAAAAGAAGGAAACGGCAGAAGCACAACAGGAAACTCAGGCTTAATATCGTCGAGGTCACCAGACAAGCCGAAGAGTATGCAACAGAACTCTCAGGACGCAACTGGGACCAAAAATGCAACGAGCTACAGGGGACCCTAGGCTGGAAAAAGATATGGGCCTTGCTAATGGCTCTTATAGACCCAACCATGACCAAGTCCGAAAATCGTAAGACGACCCAACGGATCGCGCACGGATTCCAAGGCACAGATCGGTAAATCAAGTAAATCAAAGATCGGTAAATCGGCAAATCAAGCAGCGCTATGTTGGGGATACAACGGACGTCAACTGCACTTTGGCATACACGGGTGAAGCAAACCCCGCTCTAGATGAACCCATTACCACAGAAGAAGTCAGACACGCTGTGATGTCTGCCACAAAGAACACCACGCCAGGGAAGGATGGTATCACCAACGCCATGATAAGGAACCTACACGAAAACTCAATCAAACGATTTACAGAATTCGTCAATAAACACTGGGAACGGGGGACCATCCCGGACGACAGGAGACATGCAGAAATAGTAATGATTCCGAAGTCTGGAAAGACTCCCTGCCTGGAAAATACGCGAGCCATTTCACTAACGTCCTGCTTGGGGAAAGTATAAGAGAGAATTGTGTTTCAGAGGTTGGAGACCCACCTGGAGGATAACGAGCTCATGCCGCACACTGTGTTTGGATTCAGAAAATGCCTCTCAACGCAAGACATCCTCCTGCAGATTGAGGAGGTACTTACTACCATCCCGAAATACGGAGAAAATATCTTGCTTGCACTCGATCTTAAGGCAGCCTTCGACAATGTACGTCACAGAGCTGTGCTGGAGGGGCTCAGTAACATTGGTTGCGGGCAGAGAATACACAACTACGTCAAAGCTTTCCTCAGTAACAGAACCGCCACCATTGGTATAGGAGGCATCAGGACTGACACCTTCAACACGCCCCCAAAGGGAACACCGCAAGGTTCTGTGATATCCCCTATGCTTTTTAACATTATTATGATCGCCTTAGCACGGAACCTCGAAAAAACTCAAGGACTCAGGTATGCCATCTACACAGACGACGTCACAATCTGGGTGACCAGGGCATCCTTAGGAGAAAAACAAGACCTTCTGCAGAGTGCAGCAGATACAGTCCACGCATACACCGCACACTGCGGACTTGCATGCTCCCCGGAGAAATCCGAAGTGCTCAGAGTCTACAGAAGAGGATACAGTCTGCAAAACTCCATAGACATCTACATAGGGGGGAAGAAGATCCCGGAGGTATCCCAAGTTAAGATCCTTGGCATGTGGATACAAAGCAACTGTCGTTTAGATCACACAATCAGACAGCTCGCAAACACCACAGCGCAGATCACGAGGATGATCGCACGAATCTCAAACTGACGACGAGGTATGAAGGAAGAGGACACATGTACAGGCCCTCGTGGTCAGTAGGATTGTATAAACTGCCCCCTATCAAACACCACTCGAGCAGGAAAAGGAACAATTAGAGGCAATCTTTAGGAAAGCTTATAAATGCGCTCTCGGGCTGCCGGTCAACACCTCGACGGAGAAATTCTTTAAATTGGGCATAAACAACGCAGTGCGAGAGCACATCGAAGCTCACCTTCTCGCGCAGAAAATGACACTCATGCAGACGCCAACGGGCAGGAACACGCTGAAGATACTGGGCATGAGGGATGCTTGCAGAGAAATTAGCAGCACGAAAAGCATACCTAAAGATATTCGAGATATCATTGATATCAGCCCGATACCAAGAAACATGCATCCTAAAATACACAAGGCCAGAAGAAAGGCAAGATCGGAAGTACACGAAAGATATTTCGCGGGGAGAAAAGACGTGTTATACGTCGACGCGACCACATACAAGGAACACTCCGGGGCGGTAGTCAGCGTTGTTGATCACCAGCTTAGGGAAATCAATTCAGCTTCGATCAAAGGCAACATCCTCGAGGCTGAGGAAGCGGCAATCGCACTCGCCATCACCCACCAGGGCGGAGAGGCCACTACAGAAATACTTACGGACTCGCAAGAAGCATACAGAAGATACAGCAATGGACGCATATCCACTGTGGCCATCCGCATACTCAAGACGAGAAAAATGACCTTCTCGAGATGCTTCATTACGTGGACGCCAGGCCATGAGACTGTGACAGGGAACCAGCGTGCCGACGCCAACGCCCGAGTATACGCCAACCGGGGGGTGCACCACGACGGGGAACTAGACACAGTCACCAGACGCTATGGAGCAATTTTAGATGATGATAAGTGGTTCTTGAGGGAAAGGGAAAGGTTGGCGCTATCTTCTGCAGCCCAATTTTAGAAAACCAAAGAGCCCTAAGGAGGATCTACCCCCCTCCCCACAAAGACCTTAGTAGAGAGCAGTCGGTCGCCTGGATACAACTGCAGACTAATACATACCCCAATCTGAGTTTACTCAGCAAAATCTATCTGGCAACATTTGACAATAAATGCCCGCTATGCGGGGAACACGCGACGCTTTACCACGTTACATGGGCTTGCCAAAAACCAAATGTAGCGCCAGTACACAAAACACCAACACCGGAGCAGTGGGACTGTGCGCTATCCTGCTCGAAGCCTGAACAACAGCTGAAGCTGATCGACAGAGCTCGCAAGATGGCAAAGGCCACAGGGGCCCTGGACTGAGGGCTCCACCTACGCCAGGAAACCTCCTCTGTGAAAATAAAGTTTTTCATTCATTCAATGTCCTCCTCGCCCACCACTCCCCTTCCACTGGGAAGTCGCGTTTGCTCTCCGCCGTGCGTTCGCTCCCCGTGAAAGCACGCGTCCTCGCCCTCGCGCGGCTAGATAGATAGATAGATAGATAGATAGATAGATAGATAGATAGATAGATAGATAGATAGATAGATAGATAGATAGATAGATAGATAGATAGATACTGTCAAAGTGGCAAATGTTCTATCTATCTATCTATCTATCTATCTATCTATCTATCTATGTAGCCGCCTACGTCTTGCCGCTCTCATGGTCGTTTCGTTAACTTGGTATTTACCAAAATTGGCATGGTATGGCACGAGTGTATGACGAACATAAAAGATAGGTTATTACATGAATGTCCTGACATGCGTGTCATGTAGGTTATGAAACAGCCGCCTAAAATGACAATGACCCAGCGAAAAAACATTTCCACTCAAAAACCACTTGAATGGGTTATGACGTGGGTCCTAATGAAGTAAACACTAAAGGATGGTGGTAGAAGTCTTAGTCACGAGCATGAGTCAGCAAAAATGGCAGTGACTCCGCAAAAAAAAGTTTAACACTCAGAAACCACTGAAATGGGTTCGGACGTGGGTACTAAGTGAAGGAAACACTAAAGGATGCTGGTAGAAGTATCCCTGCGATATCCAATTACCCCTGTCTTGCGCTAGCTGATTCCAATTTCCACCCGTCAATTTCCTAATTTCAACAACCTACCTAGTCTTCTGCCGTCCTCGACTACGCTTCCCTTCTGTTCCCTAAATTGTGTTATATTTTATTAAACGTTAATTTTTTTAAGTACAAACAATAAAGACATAAGCATTCGCAGCAGGTTTCTGTGCACGATTAACATTAGCACTCCCATAGGGGACGCGTTGCGTTTGAAACAAGATGTTTACACTCTGGAAGATTTTTGTGCGTTGAAGAAATAGTGGATTGCATTTCTTTGTTGCCTGCATACGCTGTAGTTTTCTCATTTATACTAGAGTCTACATTATGGTATAGTTCGAAGTACAAAGCGGAGGGAAATGAAAGTCTGCCGGAAATAATACATAGAAACCACTGGTGTCCGGACTGCTTCAGGAAGTGCATTGAAACTTGCTAATTAATGTGAAGGATGGCTGCGGTATTCTGGATTCAAGATTTGCACTGGAAGAAGATAATTGTAGATTTTGGCACTTTGTCAAACTCTGCCGATCTTGCCTTGTATGAGTGATTCAATGGTACGAATTTGCAAGGGGCAACCAAAGACACCTATGTGATTTTGCTGATGCAGCGCACTGGGATAAAAGACGTTAATATAAACATGAACGATGAAGACATGCACAGGCGTTATGTATGTCCGCACCATTCGAGTGTATGTGAACGCATTTTTTCGAAGGGTGCTGCTTCCCCAAAATCATGGATTGCATGGCTAGCCCGTCAGTACCTATTAGGTTAGTTCACCTATGTGAGCTTTCTGACTCTCGAATTAGTAGATCCATATGACGTTCTGCGTAATTTCAACAATGGCAAGAGACATACATTTGATATGCTGAAACAAGCTACAAAAGAACCTGGCCTTTGCACAATTAAAGCTTGTCGCAGAAAACACTGGCCGCTCAATGCGAAGACCTCCAGTTACCATAATGACCTTGCAAAACAAGCTAAAAAAGGAAAAATGAGGTGTCCCATGGGAAAAACTTGACAAAAATTAGTAGACAAACTGCCGCGCTACTGGCCGGTCAAGGCACTTTGCATGTATTTGCGGCCTTCTTTCAGGCTCGGAAAAATACTTTTATGTAGCATGTATGCAGCAACAGAAAACTGTATCGGGAGTTATTCATGTTCCTCTACAATTTTCTCATTGACGCTTTTCATCTAAATATAATATTTGATAAGTTTATCAATTACTTAAGACTAAATATGTGATTAGGCGGGTTGCAAAAAATTATGTGAGGAGCTCCAAGCGACGGCAAACAACAGTACCTGGTTCTGTTCAGCTACGTGGCATTTGCATATTTTAAATATTGGTGCATCACAGTTGGGACACCCTGTATGTATGTATGTATGTATGTATGTATGTATGTATGTATGTATGTATGTATGTATGTATGTATGTGTTTATGTATGAATGTATGTATGTATGTATGTATGTGTTTATGTATGAATGTATGTATTATGTATATATATATATATATATATATATATATATACATACACACACACATATATATATATATGTGTGTGCGTGTGCGTGTGCGTGTGCGTGTGTGTGTGTGTGTGTGTGTGTGTGTGTGTGTGTGTGTGTGTGTGTGTGTGTGTGTGTGTGTGTGTGTGTGTGTGTGTGTGTGTGTGTGTGTGTGTGTGTGTGTGTGTGTGTGTGTGTGTGTGTGTGTGTGTGTGTGTGTGTGTGTGTGTGTGTGTGTGTGTGTGTGTGTGTGTGTGTGTGTGTGTGTGTGTGTGTGTGTGTGTGTGTGTGTGTGTGTGTGTGTGTGTGTGTGTGTGTGTGTGTGTGTGTGTGTGTGTGTGTGTGTGTGTGTGTGTGTGTGTGTGTGTGTGTGTGTGTGTGTGTGTGTGTGTGTGTGTGTGTGTGTGTGTGTGTGTGTGTGTGTGTGTGTGTGTGTGTGTGTGTGTGTGTGTGTGTGTGTGTGTGTGTGTGTGTGTGTGTGTGTGTGTGTGTGTGTGTGTGTGTGTGTGTGTGTGTGTGTGTTGTGTGGTGTGGTGTGTTGTGTGTGTGTGTGTGTGTGTGTGTGTGTGTGTGTGTGTGTGTGTGTGTGTGTGTGTGTGTGTGTGTGTGTGTGTGTGTGTGTGTGTGGTGTGGTGTGTGTGTGGGTGTGGTGTGTGTGTGTGTGTTTGTGTGTGTGGTGTGTGTGTGTGTGTGTGTGTGTGGTGTGTGTGTGTGTTGTGTTGTGTGTGTGGGTGGGGGTGTGGGTGTGTGTGTGTGGGGTGTGTGTGTGTGGTGTGTGTGTGTGTGGTGTGGTGTGTGTGTTGTGTGTGTGTGTGTGGGGGTGTGTGTGTGTGTGTGTGTGTGTGTGTGTGTGTGTGTGTGTGTGTGTGTGTGTGTGTGTGTGGGTGTGTGTGTGTGTGTGTGTGTGTGTGTGTGTGGGTGTGTGTGTGGGGGTGTTGTGGGTGTGGGTGTGTGTGTGTGTGTGTGTGTGGTGTGTGGGTGTGTGTGTGTGGGGGTGTGTGTGTGTGGGTGGTGGTGTGTGGGTGGTGTTGTGTGTGTGTGTGTGTGTGTGTGTGTGTGGTGTGGGTGTGTGTGTGTGTGTGTGTGTGTGTGTGTGTGTGTGTGTGTGTGTGTGTGTGTGTGCTCTCGCATTAGCTTCGATAATCATCATGAGATGGGTTCTGCCGAAATATTTTCATTCCATATATTCTGATACTTCTTTCCTCGTGCAGCCACATAACATGCAAGCGATTTTTCATCTTTTATTTTTTCGCGGGGGAGGGGGCTTTATGCAAAAGGCTTGCCTATTATGGAATAACAGCGCACGTGCTCTCCGCACACCTACGCAGAATAAAGAAGTAGGACACACAGTTATGCTATAAGAACTACATGAAGCATTTTGAAAAAAAGAATTACAGGAAACGAAAATGAAGGCAGGCGGCGAAGTTCACGCGTCGCACGTCTTTTGAGATCTCCAGAGAGCATGTATGCACAGCGTGAGAGGCGCGGTGAGCGCCACTCATCGCCTGTCAAGGGCCCTGCCACTCTGGGTCAGTGGGTAGGGACTGCAACGCAGGCCCATTCCCATTCGGCCGCGTCTCTCCCTGGCAGATGGAACAGTTTAAAGCTCAAGCACTTCAGTTCAAAGCTCAAGAGGCTTAGTTTCATTTTCCACACGCTTTCGCTTTTACTGAAGGTGCGTCCAGATGTCATTTCCCTTTTAAATCGAACTGGAGAAATCCTCGGTGAAAGCAAGATAGACGTTCTTTCAAGAAGCTACGGCCAGGGAAATTTGTGTATATCCTCCGCATAAAAATATTATAATAACAAGAGCACACGAGTTCTTCCTTCGCCCTACACCATTTGAAGCAAAGAAGAAGCAAGAACGAAAATACTTGGTCGACCTTGGCATTGAACTCTGCAATTTCGCTAGGGAGGCTGACAGAGCACGTCAGTTCGCAGCCCGAGCGCCTCGGCAAATATATAAGTGACAACTTTGATTCTACCACTGTATTTCTTACTTGTGCATAAATGGGATTATGATTCCATGCAAGTGAATAGAACGCAGTCATCTTTAAAGACATGTACACGTACACGTCAATAGCCCTGGCCGGTATAATGTAACAATTTTATTACATTGCTATTCCTTTTCACGCTTCGTCAGAGGTCCCAGAAGCGCTCCGCCCATGTCATCACATGGTTCGGCCGACCATGAACGTGGATGACAGGAAGGGCATTTAATCAAGCGAGATGAATATGCCTGAGCTTGTGTGAGAGAAATGTGCAACCTCGGGAAAAAAATCCAGACACTTCTTCTTCATTTGCATAAGAAAGATTACACAAATAAACAACAAACAAAAGAAAAGTCATATATTTAAAATTTTCCTTTTGAATCGGGTTTTGTAAGCGAGGCGTTAAGTTGAAAAAAGCGTTAATGAATGCACAGACATGATGAGGATACTTCAATGCAAAAATGACATTTGTGATACGTTAAGAAAACGTAAAGTTATATCCACAATTCTCGCGAAACAGGTATTTTTACGTAAATTTCCACTAACAACAACAGCAATTACGTATGTCACATGCACCAATGTAATGTGAATTTGAGAAACGAGAGCGGGACGAAGGATTTAAAATTATTACACTATTTAGTTACTGTATATATATATATATATATATATATATATATATATATATGTGTGTGTGTGTGTGTGTGTGTGTGTGTGTGTGTGTGTGTGTGTGTGTGTGTGTGTGTGTGTGTGTGTGTGTGTGTGTGTGTGTGTGTGTGTGTGTGTGTGTTTAACGGTGCACAGATCGTCCGTGCATGGAAGCAGAGGAAGCCGAAGGAAAGAAGGCAGTGTTCGGGCGACCATGTTGTTCTACGTCCGCAACCTCCTGCTCGCGTCATATATATATATATATATATATATATATATATATATATATATATATATATAGAAGCAGAGGCCGCCTCTGTGTATGTGCCGACAAAAGAGTAACGTGCCGTGATGGCGAGTGAGTCCCACGCTACCTGTACGTAGCGTTCTTGCAACGTTATCGACGACAATAAACCTCGTCGCAATATATATATATATATATTGATGCCGATTGCTCAATTGAAGTGTCGGTGCTATCCGCTTTCTTGCGCTTGTTCTCTTGAATCTTTTTTGGAATGCTATGCAGCTAAGATGCACGAGGTAACGTAGTGCACAGTAGAAATATTTGACTGGTAAGACATCTGATTTTCTGTCGATGGTTACTGATAAACTCACTGCACAGTTAAGCATGAAGACTTTAATTCAGATGCACGAGTTGGACACTGAATGCATTTAAATAACAACCTCATCCACTATGGAGCGCCGCAACATCGTGCCTTACGTGGCAATGGGGTATAGACTGCTTGCACATTAGGATCGCAATGCTTCTTCCAAGAGCTCAAACTCATGAAATAGCTCTATCTGTGGCGATTTAAAGCGGGGATTACACACCTGTACACCATTCCACTGACCAGCGTGACAACTGACTTTAAAACTGCAAAGTGCTGAGGTAGCATGACGAAGCGCTGGACCTCTAAAAAATCTCTTTCAGACCACCTGCTTGCCATCTATATCGTATCGCAATGAATGGATTCTGATCAATCATAATATCACCGGTCGATCGTAATACGCGAGAACTTGTTTGCTGCTTCCTTTGAAAACCAGCAATGAAACGCGTCAAGTCAAATGGAACTACGACATATTATTTCAGCAAGCGCCTAGCGCAAACTTCGAAGTTAGCGCTGGAAGCAGCAACACACTGCAGTTCTGCAATATGTTGCTGCAGCATACTGCAGAACATCCAAAGGTGCTAGCGGCAAAATCTTGACAGCTTGGAAGGAAAAATGCCATCCACTTGAAAGTCCTCTCTCCAATCTCAAAAGCCTGCAAGTGCGCATTTCTGAAGCGGCGGCACGTTTCAGCTCTCACCACAAAGAACGTTTTACGCGCTTAATAAAGTTTTATGACATCCTTTCGAGGGCCTCTTCTGACGCTCCGTGAACCCCTTTAGGCTAGCCAAAGACGTGACCAATTCTCTAATGTTCGACAATAACTTTGCTGCTGCTGCTGAAAGCACGCGCCACTTGGTGAAATTACGTCTTCAAACTGGCATCCTCGCAAAACCGCACAAAAGCCCGCGGTGGAAAGAAACCTCACCACAAGCCTGCGTTTCCCACATAACAGCATCCGCAGCGAAGTGCGCCTGCGCACACCCTTTTACGAAACCTATAAAGATTTTCTAAACGGAGTCATTTCGCAAGTGACGCAAGGACCCCTCGCAGTCACAATGCTGTTCGGTTAGCCGCGCGGTGCTTGTAGGCTTCCTCGACGAGGCCGCAACGGAGACCAAAGCGAAGGGAGCGACAACTGGTGGCGTGCGCTTTGTGTATACGTGCGTCGTAGTTGCGCGTTGCGACGGCAGGGAGAGGGACCGTCGCCAGCGCGCGCGCACGCTTTGTTTGCAAAGAACGAGAATGACAAGGCGTTTACGGCGTGTGCTTCGTCGTCTGCTCCCACACGTTGCGGACGACGGAGCAGAGCTACAGAAGACGCGTAAAGCGCGCATGAAAGCTTTTTAAGGAGGGAGAAAAAGAAAAAAGGCCTTTTCACTCTTTTCAGAACTCTTTTAGAGGCGTTTTGCGCGTAGCTTCTGCGGAGCTGGCTGAAAGGGTCGATCGGGAAAGGGGGCGTTCGTCAATGCACCGAGCGAAAAAGAGTTCGTGTCCAAACCCTTAGAGCGGCCGGCGGCCGAAGTATCGCCGAGAATAACAATAGGGAGCGATCCCTGACAAGAATAAATAACACACACCCGGTCAATCTGCGAGGGCAGTCTGCGACGCGACAGGTCAGTAAAGGGAATAAAGAAAGGGGTGGCAGTCACCAGGCAGCGTATAGAGCCTGCGCCGGGGTCCGAACAACCCTGTTCGGGAACAAGCGAGAGTTTTTACGCTTGAAGAGGCTCCCCCTAGCGGAGAAAGGAGCCTTGAATGGAAATACGAGAAGTCTGGTCGCCTGGACCAGGGCTTTGCTCTTCGGTACTGCCAATAAGCATTCTTCCGTGGCGGTCTAGCGGCCCGTGCTGTAGGGTTAGATGCGCGCTTTTGTCTGCATTTCTCTTTTTTCTTTCCTTTTTTTTATGTTGTAACTTAGTTTAGTTTCGAAAACGAACGCTGTTTACTTCTTCCGCTTGACTCACGGCAAACATTTTCCGAGCGAGTTCACGGTACGTTATATTTGGCGCACGCGAAGAAAAAAAAAAAACAGAAAGAAAGATGAAGAAACGGGTTGAAGTCCGTCCGTCTGCACGTTCGCGGTGTGTTGTCCACGACGACTTTGGCGCGTCCAATCTAACCTGGGCCCCTGTGCCCCCGCCATTGTGAATATAAAGTCGTCGCTACTGGACCACCTCAGAAAAGTGCCCGGTATGATTTATTTCTTTAGGGCCGAACCCCCCGCCCTCCCACGCCCGGAGCTTTCTCTGGAGTCTAACTCCGTCTTTCTAAACTGAGATTTTTTTTTTCATAGTTATGATTCACGACTCGCCAGAATGCCTTCCAATGCGCTTTGTATGCACACGCCAAAACGGAGTACAAAGCAAATATTACAAGGTGCCCTGCTGAGAAATAGACGAGCTGTGCGCGGTACACGCGAGGTACAACGACCCCATTGTGCTGTTTTTCCCGCACCGACGTTCCTTTAACATCCCACGATTGTGAAGAAAACATTTTTTTCTTACACGTGCCCGAAAAATATCATAAAATATGAATTTGGGGTGAGAGTCATTCCCGACGCTGTTGCGCTTTTACCAGTGCAGCCCTTCATCACAAAGCACCATTATCCACTTCACTGTTTTGTTCGTTTTTTATTCGATATGTACAGTAGCGAAGTTCTTACAGGCTTTTCATGTTGAGTTTTCTGTCGACCTGGGCAGGATGACGATTCGAAATCATATGCTGTATTTATTTACAAGATGACAAGAAACTGAAACGTTTGCTTGCCGGAGGCTTGTCTGCTAAAAAAATATATTATGCGATCACAATTTGGAAAGATAAGAAAAGACAAACACACAAAAGGGAGCAAACTCACGCGGGCTCCTGCAAGTCACGTGAATCGAAAAGTGGTAACAGCTCAAAATTAGCCCATTAATAAACGAACATGGCGCAAACACCATGAATGCGAATTAGGGAACAAATTCACAACCGTATCTAGAGCACTGCACGGGCTCGGGCTTACCCGAAAGCCCGGGCCCGGCCCGGCCCGTGGGCCGGGCCGGGCCGGGTAGAACAGTTTTTTCACGGGCTTGGGCCGGGCTCGGGCATGGCGTGTGCTTTTTGACCCGGGCCCGGGCCGGGCTAGGGTTTTTTGACGCGGGCCCGGGCCGGGCTCGGGCTTTCTGGTGGTGTACATGTAACTTGCAGCGAGTTATTCTCGGGCATCTCAACTCTGAAAAACATTATTTTTCGGTCTCGGGCCGGGTTCGGGCCGGTTTCGAGTCGGGCTCGGGCCGGGCTCGGGTCTAAGGTAAAGGGGTGGCGGGCCGGGCCGGGCGGGTAACGTAGATTATTTCCGGGCCCGGGCCGGGCCCGGGTCTCGCCATAAAAGTTTTGAACGGGCTCGGGCGGGCCGCCCAACGTAAAAATGGGCCCGGGCCGGGCCCGGGCTGAGAAAATCGGCCCGTGCAGTGCTCTAACCGTATCATTCGTAAAAGGGATTTCTCAGTCGCCTAATGCCTTCACTAATATGTGCAATAATCATCATTGGCAGGGGCCTGTTCTTGCGAACAGTTCTAGCGTGAGTACTTAGGCCTAGATTAGCCTAAACAAAGTGACAGGAATCAATGTCCAAGAATAATAAATAGGTTGACCAAAGGTTGCAGACGCTAATTCACAAACTATGAAATCTCATGTAAAAGAGGCAATCAAATCGTACTTCAAATCTGTGAGAGAATCGTCGAAGGAAGCGTATTCGAGCATGCAATGATGAGGCCCCTTCGAAGATGGTCGAAGGATTCATTCCGCTAAAGGGAAACAACAGACAGAAACGCTTATTGAAGAAAAGAAGAAAGAAACTCCTACAGCAACGCAATAAGGGGGAAGTTATTCTCTTTCGATTATTTCGTACGTTTTCTTCGCGTGAACCAAATCGAGACCCTCTGCATTTTCCTATCAACAATTTTCTATAGCTGACGGACATCCAAAGTTGCCTCACTTCTTTTGCGTGAAGGGCAGATCACGCTGGCCGCGCAGTTTATAAAGAAGATCAGCAACGACCCATACCACTTTCTAGGACTGACGCTGCACTGCAGCTCCGCGTGCTGGCTCGCCAACGCACACGGTCACAATGGAATGAGTCGCACTTCATGCATGCTCGCTTATACTCTCTGGACCCAACCCTAAGCCTTCGAGTACCATCAAAGCTTCGCCGAGGAGACGCAAACCTTTTGTGCCGATTATGGCTGGGCGTTGCGTTTACCAACGCCTATGCGTTCCGCATGGAATGGCCGACAGCGCAGCCTGTGACCACTGCGGCAATGAAGAATCGATTGAACATATTTTGTGCTACGGCCCGCAGTGCAGTGCGCAGAGACAATCTCTTAACAATGCGTTGAACCAATTGGACCACCGGACTCTGTCGTAAGAAAAATTCTCCACCACAGACTGGACTTAACGTCACAGAAGAAGGCCGTGCAGGCTGCTTCTGCGCTTCTTGCGAGCCACCGGCCTATCTGACTGACTATGATTAGAACCCTCTTCCGGTATGTGCGTTTTTTTTTCTCTCTCTTTTTTGGGGCTTTCTTTTCTTTCTCACTCTCTCTCTCTCTCTCTGTCCTTTTTCTAACCCCTATTTCCTACCCCAGTGCAGGGTAGCAAACCAGATTCTAACATCTGGTTAACCTCCCTGCCTTCCTCTCTATCTATCTCTCCCTTGCGTGAATCCTTTGTGCAAGCATGATTGTAGTTAGGGAGCAAACACTGAATCCATTTTTAAGCAGCTGTTATCTGAGATGTGCAAATTCTAATTTGACATGTTAATTTGTAACAATGCCTATCACATCGAATATTTCATCTTATTGAGCAATTTTATGTGGAACATGTGTTTACCCACTAGACCACCTTGGATAATATTTTGGGTATGCGTTTATTTTCATATTGCTCGTTGAACTACATCAAGGCTAATAAGTGAGGAGCCCTCATGCCTTCGGAAAGTGGGTATTAAAACTGCAAAACTGTTTCTTCTTTGAATCCAAATAGTATGCAGAATATATAGATAACGGTGGTAATAATAATAATATTAATAATTTTCATTTCAAGTCTCTAACAACTTTCTGAGAAAAAGTGAGCCAGAAAAATTGTCGTAAAAACCTGATTGACTGAAAAGTTCCAAAAAATGTCTGCAGCAGGGTGCAAAGACAATCACCCGAAATAAAATGGTACTAGCACATTTGTAAAAACTATTTACAATGTTATCAAGGCGCGCGAACAAGAGCCAACTTAGCCCATGGAAAGAAACCATAGAACACCGAACACATTGTCACCGGAGAGAAAAATTTATAGTGATTCATTGTGAAACCTGTAAATACATTAGTTTTGCTAATATAGGCTCGTTGAGCAGGGTTGAAACCTGTAGCGTATCATTTGCATGCAGGTAGTTTATGCAGTAATTTGCGCACAGACCAATACGCTAGAATCTATATTTTAAACCGAGCAGTGTGCTTGTTTGTTACAGTGGCAATAGAGCTAAGTTGTTGTAGGTGATTTATTAATTATTGTTGTTTGTGAATAATAGCCTAATCACACCTAAGTGAGCCATGCATATCGTAAGGGTAGGAAGTTACCGGGACTGTGGTGTTCAATAAAGGGCTTCCTGGATACGCCACGAATATCTTCTTTTTCTGTAAGAGGAAGAGCACTGTAATCTTTTTTGCGGATGTTAGTAGCCAAAACAAAGTAATGCGAGCTCATGTGACTAAGTGAAAGAGAATGTGATCTTAAATGCTTCAGTGCACGAAGAAGAGAATACACCTACGAGCTGCGAAAGTTTTACTTTGAGAGAATGGACATATTCACAGTCATTGTATAATCAACATTCACGTCCAAGCAATCGAATCTTTGACAACTTCAACACTGATAAAATTTAAGAAATTGCGTCTGAGAAATTATCATTCATATTTTTTGGTGCGAAATCATAGCACTTTTTTTAGAGATAATAAGCAGCATATTTTCAACAACTTCAACAAAACTATGTAACTTCACCTGCACAAAGCTCTAATTTGAAACTAGAAATTCGATACATATGTGAATGAAAAGGCAGTCTAAAATTTAGTGCTGATGAGTGTTAGCCGGCCTATCAATGCATGCAGCTACAGATTTTGAGGACGTATTTCTAGAAGGTGGTGCAAGCGCAGCATTTATGCTAAATTATTATTGCTTCAATACCGTTTGGCAGCAATACCGACATGCGTACCCCCAAGTGTCGTTAGAAATAAATAAACATTGACAGATTGAAAGTGAATTATCGGAAGTGTAGCCAGCACAAAACTTATTTACTGACTATCCACTACGATTTGTTGCGTGAGTAACGTTCGCTTGTGCAAGTAATAGTCTATGTGATATAACTGCCCTACCTGCCCCAGGATAACATTTTATAACAGTGATTTTCACCTAGTATATGAACCACTGGCAGAAAGCAGATGAAATAACAATAATAGGCTATATATAAATGTCAGTGCTAAAGTAATTTACTAATTAAGTACCGCGAATTAAAAAAAGAAGCCGTCAAACAATAAGATTAAACAATAATAAACTTCTGCTTCCACGTCCAAGTATGTATTCTCACGTTGTAGGGATGGTGAAAAACACAGTATATCGAAAGTGTGAATAACGAAACTAACTTTTTTATTGGGCGTAGCTGTGCCCACAAAAGCAAGTGACACTCGAATCACAACAATAGCGGCGAGCACAGTGGGCGTTCGTTGAAATCGTCGGCTTTCGTCAAGCGCGTCGGCTTTTATAGATGACTCATCGGAGGTTCCAGCGTAATCGCTGGTGCTCGCATGCCTTCCAGAAAGTACTACACAGTTCGTGTTGCGCATGTAGTTTGATTACACATAGTTGGGCGAGAACATAGACAACAAATAGATTCAACGTAACACTCGAGTAAGGTCCAAATCATGCATGCGCGTCTTGTGCTGAGCGATAACTGTAAGTTGCTGGCGGGTGAAATGATGACCCTGTAAAGAAGAGTAAATAAGTGCACATGTCAATATGATAGCTCAAGTGAGCTTAAACTACGTTAAATTCTTATGAAAGAATAATGATCTAAATGAGTTAAGGTATGTTCATGACATAGATGGCGCGAAAAACGAACATTTAATTCCTGTCTTGTTACCGCAGCCCTGTGCACTTTTTTTTATTTTTCTTATCACGTGTGTCAATAATTTTCGAGGAAGTAAAAAACCATCTCAAGTCGATCAGAAGAAAACGATGAAAAATCTTTTATAAAGACTACATACAAGGCTTTGCTTTTATTTGCCTTTGCTTCCAAAACATCGCCTCTTTTCATGACCCTCGTGTTCTATTTGGTTATTGTAGTTTTCAATTCGGCGTATATATCCTATGCGCAACATCGTTTCTGTTCTTATACATTTGTTGCCATTTTATGTTTACGCAGTTGACCTGCTTAAGGTCAATATTTATTGACTGGATTTACTATTAACCTGTGACTTGTACGTGTTCCATTATACTTCTCAACACCTGGTGTTTGTTTCATTCGATGCAATTAAAATTCAGTTCAGTCCAATTCAGTTAAAGGCTGAGAGTTCTACCTAGGAGCTAAAGCTTGTGCCACTGTAGCTTTCCATCCAGCAATAAGGCTCCAACATGCATGACAGTAGAGTATTCTGCCAGACGTACGTCCCGGGCCACGAATAAGATCGGCTTATACGTGCTCTTATACATTCTTACGTCGAAGACGAACTGGACGTTATTTGAGCTTTCATTTTGCTTCTGCGTGTATACCTCGGTCCAACTGAGGGAAATGACCGCGGTGGCTTTCAGGCACAAGATTTATCCATCGACGGGCCACTAGCACAGGGCCACTTTGGGGGCCACGGTAAAACCGAGTGCGTTTTACGACTTCGTGTGGGCACCGTCCAAAAATCCCGACTCGGGGCAGGTCATCCGCGCTCCCTAATCCCTTTGCTCGCTTCTTTTATGCGCCTTTGACTGGGAAGGCTCGCGCTAAACGGGACAGCAAGCCGCTGTCGGTCAGTAATGGCCGCGATTACGGGCAGGACCCCGTACAAGAAGAAAGTCGGGGACGTTGGACTTTGGTCGAACGCGTAAGCCACCGCTTTTTTACCTGCGTGAAACCGCAATCGTAACCCAGGGCTTAGTCAGCACGCATTGATGCAGGGATGTTTCGTAGGCTATACAGATTTTCCTGTACTTATACCTTCTAGTTTACACATCTTTTTATCTGTCTTTGTTGGCGGCGGCTGCTGAACACGAGTTCAGAATTTGTTGATAGCAGGATTAATTTTTACAGCGCCAGGTGGCGTCCTATAGGTGTTTCATGTTGTACGCCGCGCATGGGTCTGTAGGCGGTGCGCAACGCGTGCAACCGATAATGCGAAGGTTGTCAACAATAATTCTGAATTCAGCCTTGTTTATTTTGTTGTCTCTCTACAGGGCTACAGGCGCCAGGTTTTATGTAAATTATACGAGTGCATACGTGTAGTAAAACGTGCAGCCTCATTTGTTATGAACAGCTGGGCGCTCAGGGCCCGCTTTATACATCTTGTGCTCATCGAGCAAACTTGTGAAAATGTTTTCTTTGTCTTTGTCGTTTTTTTTTACGACTACCCTTTATCAAACGCGCACCGTTCCTTTGTGACGATATGAATGACCGCCTTAATAAAATGATATTTTAGTACCGTAGGGCTGAGCCGTTGTAACTCGTCATCGAGCTCACTTGCGTTCTCTGACGATCCTTACACGTTAAGAGGAAGCACATCTGCGGGGGAGATGACGTTGAGTGTAAGGCAGTATAAAAGAAAGTGTCCTGTCCATTTATTGGCTTGTGCAAGACGCGTGAGCACGCATCTTTGTGCTGATATATTGCTGCACCCTTTCCATGCCTCCTGTTTCGTGCACATGAGGTTATATTCATGGTTGCCACCTGGATTTCACATAATTCTCTTTCATTCAACTTTTCTATTCCTTGATCGATTTCTGTGTTTCTTTCCTTTAGTTTTTCATGGCTGTGGATAAGTTGGGCTCATCGCACAACATTGTCTCGTAGATTTTTTCGCGTAATACACAAAGATGTGAATCATTTGTTAGTGGTTATCAGGGCAGGCAAGCTTCGCTGCCCCGATCATGTTTTAGTTTTCAATTTAGTGTACAGGATGTACGTATTTAATACATATGTTGTTTTGACTTTGAGTATTTGCCGTCTTTACTGCAGAAATATCTTGAAAATGGTGGAACTTGATGTTTCCCTTTCATACAACCATTTGATGCACATGCATACGTCTCTGACTAAATCATAGAAGAGGTCATTGCCAGAAAGCAAACACAAAGAAAACTTTCCTTATTTCACTGTGACACTGGTTGGCAACTTGCGATGTAGCGCTGAACAACCACTAATGTGCTTGACAAAATAACGAAACACATATTAACAGGATGGCTTTTCTAAAAAAAAAGAGCTGTTTTCAAGGTAATTTATCGAAAGAGCAAATTAGAAAATCTTGGCATGGTCTTTCTATATTGATCATTGACAACATCGATGCTGGCAGCACCAGTATATGAGGCCCATCAACGTTCAGCCATTTGACAACATGTGCGTTCGATATTCCTTACTCACTCTGCAGCCCACGTAGTTGCGCTGTATAAGCTGCTTCCTCGTACGAAACCATAAAGCCATTGCTCATTACATTCGCCAGGAAAAACGCCTTTCTTTTAAAAGAAGTCGATAAGCGTACTCTATGGCATACCCGAAAAACAAGCAGAAACCTTTTTAGTAACGTTCGCACACAAGACCTGTTCAACAGGAATGACAAGTCGTACGCTTGGCGCCGGTGCGCGCTCTATGTCTACGTGTGATGCGAACACCTGACGCCACCATAAGTCACGCCGTTGATGTCGTCGAGGAAGAGCGAGACGGGAACTCTGCGGGGGCTGCCATCTTTCGATTCGCGTGCGCCTCGTCTCCCGCTGTCACGAGAGCGCGGTTTCAATTTCTTGCTGCAGCTACTGCGGTGGCAGCGACGGCGACCAACAAATTGCATTCATGGTCACGCTCGGGTGCTCCGTGGGAACACACGGCGAGAGGCGATGCATGCCACAACGAGAAAGAGCGAGTGAGTGAACCTCGCTTTAAAAGCACCCGCGCATAGAACGCGTCAAAAGACGTCAATATCTAGACAGTAGGCGCCGAGAGTTGCGTCGCGTAGAAGGAGCTATCCAAGTACAGAAATCGTTAGTATAGCATTTCTACGACTCCGCCGCCTACCTTTCTTCGTCGTGCATTATGCAACGGCTTTATACTATACGCGGTCTGTCTCCGTATAAACGCCGTACGCCACGCAGCTCACGCGCCACAGAGGAAGCTGCGCGACAACGTAAAGCACGTAACGCTGTACGCCGACGCCTTGCGGAAGCCGTGATTGCTGAGCCCAGGCGGAGCGCCGCCACGTTGTTTCTATCTATATCTACACGTCGCGTATCATTCGTCGTATCACATTGATCACCATATGAAAGCGAGCTACCCTGACGCTATTAAAACTCTTTACGAGTGGTGTGAAATCGGAGTTCTAGGTTTCGCGCACCCAAAGTTAGGGGACGGGAAACGCCGGGCGTACAAAAGGTAGTAAAAAGATATACTAAGGAATACAAGCAGGGTTTTGGTCTTTGGGTACGCAAAAGTGCTACGGCGTGGTATTTCTAAAGCTCCCTAATCGCTTGCGTTTTCTCCGTGCTAGGTCACGCTCCCAAGGAAAATGCACGATGTTACAAGGTCTGCCTTACTTGCGGTCTCACGAGAGCATCCCAATAAATTCATGCTTTGTGATTTTTGAAACGCGGCCAACAAGTTTCTCGCCAACAGCTCCAGTATTTTAAATTTTTTGGATGAATGAAAAGTTTACGTGAGGGGAAATAATTCTTTACGACCACTAAGCATAACGGCACCTCAATGGACTGGGAACCACTGGTCATGAAACTCATCGCTGTTTATTAGCTCACGAAAATATTGGAATATGGCCTACCAAGGAGCAGTCTATCCAAACATCGTCAGTGATAGCACCATGGCGTGAGGAAACAGAATAAACGAACAAGGGCACAAAAGGAAACCGTCAGATCGAATAAGCGAGAGATAGAATTGAGATGGAAGATGCAGGGAGGCTAACCCGCGATGAGAGGCTTCTAGATTGCTACCCTACACTTACAAATACCCTACCCTACATACAAATACTGCTACCCTACCCTACAAATACTGCAGGAGCGGCAAGGGGACAAATAAATATGCAAATAATAGCGGAGAAAGAAACGAATGTATTAAAAACTAAAAAAATGAGAAAAACGGAGAAATAAATGACATGAAGGCACTACGCGCACAGCCACAACACAATGAACGAACTTCGCATATAAAACATCAACTTGTGCACAGAGCAGATCATAAACATCGCAAGTAAATACCACTCGGTGCTTGAAAAAAAATTTAACTCGAGTGAAAGTTAGGTCCAGCTGGTGGTCAGAGAACGGCACTGCTAACAGTGCAGCGCTGATGTATGACATGTTCAAAGCCGGTTCGCTCTGTAATTAGACAGAACCCATTCATTTCTTCCCTTGGGAGACTCCACCTATTGATGCGCACACAGATGCTCTGCCGTAAGTCTCTTGGACAGTGACGCGCTACTGTGAGTTGCACGTGTGGTTTCTTTCTCGAAATCATCGGGAACTCATTACGTGCTTTGGCCCAGCTTCTTTTCACCCCACTGCCAAGGCAGACAGCGCCGCGAACGAATATTAACGACTGGGCGCGCAGTTCAGTTTCTGTCAGCGCCGTCCCATTCACCTTCGCATAGCCTACTTACTTTCTCCCACTTCTAGTACACCTCGCGGCACGGCCTGTCTGGTTTGGTTTGGTTTTCCTTCTACGATGGCTCTCTGCCTGTCTTTCTCTTCTTCGTCTTCTTCTGCTTCAATAACAACAACAACCGAATAGTTAAGGCGAGATGCGGGCGTTGAGGTCAAGAAACCCTGAAGCCTCATTCACTTCTCTGCAAAGGTATTCGCAGGCAAGTCAAGGAGGCTGACACATAAGGGAGGCAGTGTCGATTTAAAATAAGCACGTGATTCCCCTCCCACCCCTCATCCTACTTGTTCGCCACACGCTGAATGGACGCAACAATTCAAACCAAGGAGAAACAAGAAGCGCACTTCGAGAGAGCGGAGTGGCCTGAAAACAACAAACACAAAAATGAAACGCAAAAGGGGACAGTGAAAATATTGTAAAGAGCGTGGGAGAAAAAAATAATTCAAAGCTGGTTCCACAATAAACCAGCAGCAAAAATAAAAATGTAGTAGGTTAGCTTCGTTATGGTCCCTGCGTTGAGCGAAGAAATAAACCACCCTATAGAAAGACAGTGAGGTTATTCTACACTTCAGACGAGACGTGAAAGAACGCAAGGAAAGAACCGAGCGCACAAAGACAGTTGGGTGCCCCGACTAAAAAATATATATAAATTAGAAGTCAAACAACCGCGAGCGGCGGAAGTTTTCGCTAACTCCCCCGGAATAAAGAAAAGGTAACAAAGCGAGGCGGGACCGGAAAAGGAAGAGGGGGTGAGAGCGGGAGAAGCAATAACGGAGAAAATTGAGATTACGGTTTCAACATCGCAACACGCGACCGCGGGGCGCCACGAAAACAAATTAGAAACGAGAGAAAAAAAAAAGATGACAAATACATGGAAGCAGTTGTAGGAGCCTCAGACTCTTCTTTCGGTATCTGGTGGTTCAGCTGTGGCGGCCGACACGGCTCTTGCAGCGTGAAGCGCACGAGGAGCACGCCTCGCCGTAAATTAATCCCGGACATACACCGTAGCAGCGAAAGGGAAGGCGCCAAGACCTCCCAGAAATGGGCGATAATGGTGGCGGCGGAGGTCCCTTCTCTTGAGGTTGCTTCTCCTCCGTTTTATCTGTACGTACATTTTGCTACTCACGCCCCGCTATTCATCATCTCCGTTGAAGAAGAAAGTGAAGCACAACTGCACTTCACTTTGTTGTTGTTATTGCTTTTACTTTCTTTTTCTTCCACCGTCGGCGGGTCGCATCAGTGTGTTACTACGGCCTCAGCTATGCGCCTGAAGAAGACTACCAGTTGTTTCGTGCCCCTACCATGAGGCGGACACAGTAAAACATTCTCTATTGCTCTCTCAGTCTACTTTTTCAGTGGTAGTTTATTTTCGTAACGAGCGGTGAATGTGCCATGTGGCAATCTCCCTAAAATGAACCTTTGCTGTACCCGCTGCGTTAGATAGGCGGCTATATGGCTTTATGGTGCTAAGCATGAGGTCGCAAGTTCGGTTACCATCAGCATCTATCGAATGTTGAGGAGGGTAGAATGGCAAAATTATCCTGTGCTTATTCGGATAAGTAGACGGGAATTATACTCCAGCTGGTCAAAATTAATCCGTAGGCCTCCACAACGGCATTAACCGTAGCCTCGGTGTCCCCTGCTTTGGGACGTTCTGTCCCACCAGTCAATCAACCTTGAGTCCCGCAACAAAGATAGGCCCAGCCATTCCACGAGGTATTTTTCTGTGTTTACGCAGACTTGAGCTTGCCTCATGCTGTCATATGTTCATACAATTTATGCGAAAATGTCCCCCAACACAGACCGCTTTTGCCTTCACCCAGCTGCTTTAAGAAGTGAAAACTTGTTCAGCTCTGTCCCGCCCGACCTGCCCACCGCGGCGGCTAGTGGAGTGTCTTTTGAACGTTAGTGACAGTCTTCGTATTACCTAGGCCCCGCTGTTCAGGCATGTAAACTTTTACATGCTAAAATGGTCTTCCTGAAGACTCCAGCTAAATATTTCACCCAGAAATAATAGAAAACTACTGTCAGCTGATGACTGCACATCAAAGACGCCAGCTGAGAGCCTATGATTGTCTCATAGGGTGTGTTGTAGCATATTCAAATGACCTGGGAGTCTATACGTGCTTTGTGGCACGCTACTGAAATTTCACCAGAATGTTCCAGTGGGTATCAAATATGCATAACTGCGAGTCATTTTCGGTAACTAATTTTGTTTCTGAGATATGATTTCTTTTCATCTGTTCCAATGTTCAGTCACGGCGGGGTGACGCGACGCGTACGTGCCCGGAAATTACTGGCCATGCCTGAAAATATTTTGCTTAGATCTGCTCAATTTTTCCATTTATTCTAACTGCCAAAGTTTTACAAGCTTCAAGATTTTCAGTCGCAAAAAGAGATTAAGCAGACTGTTCCTGCAGCCTGGAGTACATGGGAGTGAGTGTAGCATACGCTCGTCGCAAGAAGTCTGCAAACTGCTCATCCCACTTGCAAGCGGTGCCATTTTCTGATAACCTTTTGCGGTCAGGTTCTTGCTTCCAAACAGCGGATCACGCAGACGTGATGGCTCTTATGACATAATTTTTAATGGCACGATTTAGGTTGCCCCGAATGTGGTTTGAAAACGGGGGAATAAGCTAATACCAGATTTTTGAAACCCCTGTGTAACACCATGAAAAATTACGCAGGATATTCCGTCATTCTAGGCAGCGTGCATTACTGGAATGCTTATTTGCCTTATCTGACATGTACATATGGCGAAAGCTTGTGAGGAAGCGTGCAATTAATATATATTAGAAACACTGCTGCGTTGCGTGACGCTACACAGAATAGCAAGCAATATCAGCTGTACACTAAGGTCATAGCTATCGGAATCCCAAAGTCAGTACTGAGTGGAGAACGGTTGAAGGTTGCTTTGACATGTGCGTACGGAGCCGCAAGGTGATCCTCATTGTTAGTGTTCTTTGTCTTCAGCTGCATGGCGTTACGATATACGATCTGCATTCTCAGCTTCCAATGTCTCATTGCTTGCGGTGCTTATAATCGTCACATTTGCGAAAACGCTCGAAAAACCATATGAACAGTTAAATTTAACAGAAGGCAAGAGAGAAAAGGAGAGAAGCTTTAATGCTAAGACAGAACGGGAGGCTGAGTCCTCTTGCCTGCTGGCATATGAGCGTTAGCGGAAAAGAGGAATGATATATGTGTGCCAATTTGATACAATAACAGAATAAGCACAGCGTTCAATGCGCCCTAATGAGCACTTTATCCAGTAACTACCACGGTTACAGAAATAGGATGTCAATTCCATTTCCATTCTATTACGGCCTTCGTTAAAATTGGAATGATTCAGGAATAATCACACTTTCGGACGGGTAGCTATATATATCTACAATTGCACAACAAGTTCTCCCACGTACAAATGCACGCAGTCACGCTATAAGGAGAGCGATGTGCCCCTGTATAAATACCTAATTTCGTCAGACACGAGTCAAACTCATTTGTCCGAGCCCTTCTGAAAACAGAAACCCTAGCATTGCCTATATCACGCTGCGGGCGTGCTCTACGCCTGTCCGTATGCCGTGAACTTTCACTTGGAGCTAGAGATTGCGCAAGAAAACAGCCAAGGTTCTAACTTTCTCTCGCCGGTTGCCCGGCTTTCTCTCTGCAGTCACTTTTTCTTCCGCCGCCATCTCCCCCGTCTTTCACTCAATCCACCGTTGTACTCGGCCAGCGAAGCAGCCGGCTTTCCCATGCTTCCTCGTATATGCAGGCGACCCCCCGTCGCAAGCCTCCCGTCTGTGTATAGCAGCACCTATAGGCGTCTAAAAACGCAGCGTCCAGCGGCGCCCGTGCGAGAACACGGCGGTGCCGAAGAAGCAGCAGGTGGTTGGTGAGGGACTCGGCGCGCGCAGATGAGACGCCGTAAAACGGGGCTTTCCTCCCCCAACTTCTCCAGTGGCCCAGCACAAATCTCGCCACCGCCCCACGCCCTACACCATGCGTCGGACGCCCTCAAGGTGTCGGGACGGCCAGGAGCATTTAGGCCTCTCCACGACAAACAATATGCGCCTGCCTCTCTCTGGGTAGACCGAAGGGAGCCCGCAGATAACGCGCCGCAGGAAACACAGTCGCCCCGGGGCCTATAGGTCTGCATTCTTCGGTCTGCTTTCTTTCTTTCTATTTCTTAACGGGCTCCACTACACCAGCAGTGGTGCATTCGCGTGGAGATTTTTCTTTCGCCGTTTTCGTTAACGGGACCGTGGTCTTCTGGCATCGTATTTAGCGCAGACACAGCAAGCGACGTGCGCGGTGTTCCTATTTTCTTTAATGCAGATTGTATGATATAAGCGGGAAGGAACAGCGCGCGTCGAGCCAGCTCAGCCGACAGGCGCGAGTGCAAGGAGGCGGCCGTTACAGGTGATTGAAAGAAGTAGTCAAGTCTCTAGGGGGGCAGGCAATGATGTAAGACTTCCCTTGCACTTCTCGGTTTCGCGTTCACTGACCTTCGCGGTCGGCTGAAGCGCTGACGACGCACTTTCGGCGGAGGCTTCGCGGAAGAGCCTTTGGGGAGATCTGCGCACGTGATTGGTGCCCCCGGGGGTTGGGGGCTTTGTGCGCAACTGCGGTCGATTTGACTCTGTCGACTTCCTCTTTTACGTCATCCGCGTCAGCTCTTCGATATCTATTGGTTCTTCCTCTTTGCTTAAGTTAAAATGCTTTCTTTTTCTTTTGGCGATATTTCTACTGGTCTATAGACGGTGCGTACTTGACATTATTTGAAAGCCCGACGCGGAAACACCACATGAAAAAGGAAAAAAAAACTTAGCAAAGGGACAGGTGGAACTCTCGACTGGTTATTCTCTGACAGCGTAACCGAATATGTAGTAAATATGAACACATGCGCAGGTGCGTGAATAACAAATAGTCGGATGATGAACAAATCATTGGTTATATCGCGGTCATTTTGTCTACGATAAGCTTTGGCATTAGATCGCCGTACCTTTTACCGATGGGTTCATTGCCTAGGTTATTGTTGTTGTTTATTAAAGAGACAGGTGGAGAATAGCTCACCGGAGAGCCGGCTATCCCAAACATGAGAAATAAACACCAGCGACTAAGGAAAGTAGGAAAAACAAAACAAAGAAAACAAAAAAGGGGGAAACGCCATAAAGAAACAGCATAGGAATAGCGCGTTACTCAACTCAGGCACAGCCTGCTTGCTATTCAACATGCATAATCAGGGCTCGCTGTATCGGTGGCATATGAACATCCATTCAAGGCGTGTGTTACCAGAACAATCTCTATCTGTACAGTCACAGTATGACAAACAACAAAAAGATCCTTGCACGCAGCGATGAATAAAGCCCATGAAAATGAGTGCAAGTTCACACGAACGTGCACGAAGTCGAATAATGAGGATGTGTTGATTGGATGCTGGGGTGGTGACAAATGGTTGTTCATTTTTTAGCCACATTAGTCGGAGGCGTTACTTGTTTTGTTTGTTTTGTAGAGTGCGCTGACCGGAAAACAAGAAAAGTTTATGCTTTCAATCAGCTCTATCTCCTTACTACAGGCTGTGTCGTGCTTTGTCGGGAAGCATGCGTCTGCGCGTAAAACCATTTGGATGTATATAGACAGAGGACGTAGACATATCGTTCCGCATTTCTACAAGCAACTAAATCAGTCATTCACACGGCGCCAATATGTCTGGAGATGTATGATTAAAAAAGAAGCTTCTTGTTTTCATCTGACGTCTTTCTTCTCTGTCTAGAACAATACTGAGCGCATGAGGTTGAGATTTCGTATCTGTGTGTCCACAACGGAACCCGACATAATTTCCCACAGTGCATAGCAGACCGCAAGCGTCGCGAAAAGTAAACTTTTCTTGAATTTCTTGACTCAACTTTGAAGTTACGTAAGCAATGGGCTGTTGGACTGGAAGGTATCTGCTGCGCCCTTTGATTGCAGGACTGATGCTTAAATGCGAAGAAATTTTGACGTTTTCTATTATACCATGTATACAAAAACTTATTTGTTTTTTTTTATGTCTGCACCGCCTTAGCAAGAAAACGTCAAAGTGAGTGATTCTTTGCCCTCAGTAAGCCATAAATTTCTACTGAGAGTGTGAAACGCAGGAGTGAGCAAAGTGGTCATGAGTGGGCTTTCGTACTCAGGCTGCAAGGGGTATCAGACGCAAAACTTTATCTGGATAATTGCCTGTAAAATGTTCATGGTTCTTATTTATTGCTTCTAGGTAGCTGGAAGCTTCCTAAGGCACCATTTACAGATAAAAAATCTGGATCTTGTCTTCAAAACTGAAGCAACATAAGAAATAAAAGATTTTGTATGCGTAATTGACTACATTTTGAATAATACGGTGAAATGTCAAGTTGCTCTTTACGGCGATCTCCAAACAACACCTTAACGTATTGCAGATGTGCGAATAGTGGCCATGTTACTACAGACGATCCTTGCAAGTATATTCGCGAATGTTTGCAAATCTTGGTGCGTGCTTACAAAAAAGAAAGTTTTTCCACTAGAAGTGTTCGTAATTGCACGTACACACTAGCGGCAAAACGCGCGCGGCGCGCCGCCGGCGGCAAGACGCGCGGCGCGAAAGCAGCCGCGAAACAAGTTTTTCTTGTCGCGGCAGGGATCGCTCCTGGACCGATTTTTTTGCAATTATATGGCCACTTCAACCGGATTTCTGCCGTCGGCGTCGCCGTCGCCGTGAGGTTCCGTATAGATAAAATCTTCGCCGCGCGCCGTATGCCCGAGCGGAAGCGTGCGGAGACGCCCGCTATCACGGAGAGCGGACGCGCTCAATCTCCCACGCGCAAGCAAGGAAGCGGGAAGCCACCGCCGAAGGGAGGGGGGGGGGGCGCACTTCTACTCTACCAACAACCGCTCTCGTCGCTCGCCCGCATCGCTGAGCCGTGCTCCCTCAAGGGCTGCAGAAGATAGCGTCAACATTTCCCCTTTCCGCATGAACCACTTACTACTACTCGCCCGCACCGTCTCTTATCTCCACACGGCTCTGACCTTTATGCGCTGTGCATTCGCCGCTCAGTTTTCGTTGAAGCGATAGACCGCACGTACCTTCGCCCGCTGCGGCGTATGTGCTTGCTGCCAGCGTTTTGACAGTCGTTGTCTGCAGTCATTCTGTGTGATCTATTCATGTTTGTTTGTGCGTGCTCACACCACGCTTGTTCATTCAGTTAGTAATAGTCGGGCCACATTTTCCAGCGCACGCTACACATGCAATGCTGCCCGGATCGGCAGTGCAGCGCTACAGGTGTGTCCCTTCGCACGCGCTGCCCACGGGAAGCGCTTCTCATCAACACCACCGTATCACACGCGCCTTCTCGTGGTCATCGAGTGTCTCTTCATGTCAGTCTACTTACGCCGCAGCACACCTGCTTACTTAATCAGCTCATGTTTACTACAATTCATATTGCTACCAAAGCCGCTCACCTTACTTCGTATGACATTGCTGTGTTGCTATCGCATTCATTGCTTCGCCCTTAGGGCGAAACTGTGACATTTTTTGCGGTTTGCCGCGTGCCGCGGATGAAGGCGACCAATGAGAGCGGCCCGCTTCCGTGACGTGCGGGCGGGAAACTGGTGACATGCGGACCCGCCCGACCGCTCGTTTCGTACTCGCGTCCGCTGTTAGCAGGAAGCTCGTTTCGCACTATCATCTGCACGCATCAGCTCCCGGACAGTGCTGACGAATAGTTCGAGAAGGGGGGAGAGAGTCTAGTCTGTCACGTGATTGCCGCAGCGGCGCGCCGCCGGTTGGTGTGGCCGCCCTGCCGCTGCTGCGTTTTGCCGCCGGCGGCGCGTCGCGCGCGTTTTGCCGCTAGTGTGTACGTGCCATAACAATAGATGCCAGCCAACTGCGACTTTGGACGTAATATTAGTCAAGGTGGCCGCCAAATGAAAAAAAAAAAAAAAAACACCAGCAAAAATCACTGTGAATTGCGCCGCTTGTTTCTCGGGTAGCTGGCTTATGCGATAAAATTATACACATGCTAAATACAAATTTATCATCTTCTGCTGCGTTGCATATATAAGGCATGCATAGCAGGAGAACATATCGCAGGCATAGACGCACACAAGCATTAAAACGTTCAAGGAACGTTGAGACGGTGCTATTCAATGAAATAAATTTAAGCCCTACTTGGAAAAAAATTACCTAATTTTTAGACTGTTTGAAAAAGTTACTCTTGCAGCATAGCACTGCGCATATGTATATTGTGTGTTCATCTCTGATTAGCATCCCTGCATTTCTCCCTGACAGCAATTAAAAGGTGTTCCAACAAGAGATTTTTACTTATCATGAGCATACCATTTTTTACTTAGTCCCTTGCGTTAGACAAAGGTTCAAATCATCAAAACTCATGAAAATATACTGGAAAGCGTTGCGGCGCTGTTACTAGCATAATTACTTCTGTCTACGAACCATGGCCCGCATTCACAAAACAGTTCTTACGCGAGAATTGTACCTACGGTCAGGTGCCAAGGAATCGTGACGTTGGACATACCAACACCGAAGCCGGCAGGACAACGGCAAACAGCGCATACGAACAAAAAGCTTTGTGAATTCGGCCCCATGGAGCTTTGGTTGTGGTACCCAAGAAATCGATCGGCCGTGACGTCATACGCCGGATGTCATCTGGATATGCCATGACGTCCTTCTCTAGCTCTCTTCCTCCGATCCCTGCTTTGGGTGGCTGAGCTCGAGTTCGCGGGTTTAATCCTGACCGCGCCGGCCTCATTCCGATGGGAACAAAATGTATAAACGCTTGTGTATCGACGCACTGGGTCCACGTTAAAGAAACCCAAGCGGTCAAAATTAATCTCGAGTCCCCCACTACAGCGTGCCTCACAATCATATCGTGGTTTTAGCACGTAAAACCAGGTAATTTAATTTTTTTGTTAAACACGTGCACCACCGTGGCCATCTTTCCAACCCCTGTTTACCCCACCCCATAGCACGGTAGCAAACCGGAAACTCGCATCTCGTTATAACCTACCTGCCTTTGTTGTCCCTCTCTCTCTGGTTGAGCAAAATCATTGTACCAAGCCTTAGTGCTACTCAACGGCAAGAAATATTGATCGGTGCCAGGATCAGTTTCACCCTGACCACATGGGTTATGAACAACAAAGCAAAGACAAATAAATTTGTGCGGCGTCTTGTACGCCACTCAGACCCTGAGAAATGATGGCGTTCTTGGACGAATTTGATAGCATAGTCGACTTTGAAAGCATAGAAATAAGTTGTCCTTGATAGAATAGCACATTATCCGCTCTAAGAGCCAGTAAATGAGCACCGAGACGAGGAGATCGACAAAGTCTGTTTGTTTATTCTTTCTTTTCTTTCCTTTCGTTTTTCGCCGTTCTGTTTCCTTTAAAGCAGCAGCTCAGCAATTTTCGACGTCTGTCCACACGCGACTTAAAGTAGCACAAAGTCTTTTCTTTGCCCAGTTACCGCAATGCCCGTATAATAAAGAAGCTTCTCATAACTTCGCCTTTTCAGATGGCTGCATTGCCTATATCTCTCTTAAGGACGCTCGCTACAGGAAAACTGCCACCTATTGGAAAAAAAAATAACGCATGATCAACCTCCTCGATCGTTACTCTTTGAAATTAGTAGCAGGCAATGTCAGGCCAACTAATGGAGGAAAAGAAAAGGGAACGAGAATAGTTATCAAAAGAATATTGAGTGACATGCCATTACAGCGCGGTCTCCACTCCATTCACCGCAATATACATAGAGTATCATGCTGCCCTCATATAACATTCGTTCGACTGCGAAGACAGTTTGCGGATATTCCGCCACCACAACTCAACACACTCCCCCGCGGTATGGCATTCTGGCGCGTCGATTGGAAAGTGGACTTTACTATTATAGACGCCTCTATTCACGCGTACACATCTGGAGACGGCGCCCAATTTTATCTACACACTGAAACGGAAGCAGCGAAAACACGATACACGAACCGCTTAAAACCAATAACGTGCGCATTCACGCCTTATGGCATTTGCCCGCACTGCCTCCTCTTCACGAGGCTTCGAACGCGTCGATCGTGTTTGTTTGGGGAAACACCTGGCTCCGCTAAACCAGCATCGCTAAAAGCGATCACAACCCTTTCGGAAGGGAAGGCGAAAGTGCCCTCCTGTTTCCCGCCGTCAGCAAGCAGAGCACACTCAACATTCAGACACGCGCTCTCCGTCGCCAAGGCTCGGCCCTCAAATACTCTATACTGACAGGCAGGTGAAAAAAGGTGCGCACGTTTCGAGCAAGTTGTCAAAGGCTTCTCACGCGTGCTTGCAATTTTATTCGTTTCTTAGCTACACTGAACTTCGCGGGAGGGGGGGGAGAGACTGCAAGCATCGCTGTGCCTATAACCGGTTTCGAGAGACTCCTATATGTAGTTGAATGGATTGTCTTTGTTGAGATCTTTTCGATGGGCACGCCCTCCGCACGTGCCTAGATGCCTGCCTGCCCATACGTGTCTGTACGAGCGTGCACGCGGTGTCAGCTGTCACGCCTCCGAGAAAGAAGTAAAATAAAGCTGAAAGCATTACTCCTTTTGTTTTACTTTTTTTTTGTCTTAGTACGTGAGCGGCATTGAATAGCCAAGTCGACCGAGCGCGGCGTGTGTTGCGGACGGGGACTGACAGGAGCCACGGCACGCGCTTTTACGAAACGGCCGCTGCAGCACCAACGAAAAGAGTTTCGAACGGCGATGCGCGCTTGTAAGTTATGCGAGCCTGCACCGTGGCCTCCCAAGGCGAACGTGTCGGTGACAGCAGCGAGCTATTCCGTTGCGCGTGGCGTTCTATCGCAGAATGACTGTTTTCACGTTTGAGATATGCTTGAAAGTTTTTTAAGTGTTGTACGTGACATCACACTCTTCATCATGTGTTTTGTTGTTTTTCCTGGTGGTTTGAATTGCGAGCTGTCGTTAGTTGTTTGAAGGGATCAACCAAATAAAACGTGAACCTTATCCTGAACCTGAATTAACCAAGCACCCCAGTTACTGACGAGAAATGCTGTCTTTTTTACGTGATTTGAAAATAACGCGCAGATACGGAATGATCGCAAGAATTTAATATATTTTTATGGAGCAACCTATTTCCGGCAGTTTTTCTCTCTTTTCAGAAAGTATTGACGAATACTTCAATATTATTATTGTTTATTACGTCACACATTATAAAATCGTCATTTTACATGTTTACAACAGTTGACACGTAGAAGGCCATCGTCACATATACAGACTGGCCCTACTCCGGAGTTCTTTCGGCGTGTTTCGCCACTTCTTTTGTTCTGGCTTGTGGACTGCTGCGTTAAAGCCATGGGTCAATACCTCATATATGGTGGCTTTCGCCTGTTACCCCGAATAGTTATAGACAAGTCAGAATGAGAAACACAATGAGCAAATCGTCGACAAACCTTCGTGGTCGCAGCACGATGCCAAAAGAATGAAACCACTCTTGCCTCTCCAGCTGAGAAAGGAGCGATGAGACCGCCTCTGTAGTGTCTGTGCGCATGCTTCGTCAGAAAAGCAGTTTCCTCTCTGAAATCTAAAATTTTAGATAATGCTAGCAGAGTAGAAAAATTACGAGCATGAACCCATGACCTAGCCTAACGAGGAACCTAATTTTCCTCGACGCGCCATGATCTGGGCTACATTGCTAAGAAAGCGATGTAGCCCACATTTATATGGCACACCTTTTATATGGCAGTGACGAATACATCAGTGGAGACAGGATCTCTAGTGACGGCATGTTTTGACACTCTTATCACATGTGCGTATAACTCTCAATAAACAACTGTATCGGCGCTTGTATATTACGTGTTGTACTCTTTTGTATTCTATGTGGACGCTCACCTTGTACTGTCGTATCTCTGTGCGTGCATTATTTTATCATTGTGTAATCCTCATCTGTTCGTCTGTGTACCGGTAATCGCAGACTGCATCGCGGTCTCGTGTGGGCGTTTGTGCCTCTGTTTGCGAACTCAGTGTGGTGCGACTTGCCTTCGCCTTTTAAATCTATATGTCCGTGTGTGTATAGACCTTTTCATCGGGCGAGGAGGAAAGGGCGCGCGACGAGCCTTTCCTCCTCTCTGGCTTGTGCGAACCGGTGCGGCGCGGCTTGAATGTGTTGCCGGTCGCGCGCTGCCGAACGATTTGGAGGTGTTTTAGCTAGTTCTGAGTTCTTACGGGGTCGTCGAACAACCACTGTGTAGCCTTTAGGTACAGCACTAGCTACAGTATCCCGAAATTTCTCTTGAATGAGCAAAACTGCGACGCGCATCATCAGCCGTGGTGTGTGTATGTGTTGTGAACTGTGTTGAATGTATCGGTTCTCACCCGACGAAGAGTTGTTGTAAAACACTTGCATCAGCCACCGGCATCATTCCGACGCATTTTAAGCCTAGTAGACTTCAAATCACTATGTCTACGTTAGCCTCCTGCAAGAGGCCGAAGGCTTTGCTCAACACAGCGAGCACTGCAGTTGGCAAACCAACATATATGATACACACAATTGCTTCGTGCTTAGATCGGCATTGCCTTTTTTGCCCTTTAAGGCACAATATACAAAGGGGATCGCATAAAGAGAATCCAACAGCTATTTGCAAGGACATAATTTCCGTAAGATGGGTGAATGCGTCGTGGATGACTGAACTTACGAGACTGAAAAAAAAAAGAGTTAATATGTCCTCATTTTGCGGCAAATAAAACAGAACACGGGATAACGACGAAATAAGACTCTGCATGGTCGTGCCGCATGCTTGGACCACTTGTACCATCCGTTATATAGAACAAACAGATCTATAACACAGCATTTAGTACTGCCTCGGACGCTCGCACAGTCTGCAGCTGCTCGTTCGACCACTCGAAAAGTGTGATTCATACTGTACGGTATGCGGTTATTATTAACCAAACTATTTTATTTGTGGGCGGAAACCTTGCCCAGCAAACAGGGCAGTCACCCAGTGTTAATTTCTACACATAACAACTTGAACGCTTGTCAAAGTAAACAGCATGACTTATTCTCCAGCAGAACGGTATACCCAGGCTGTTGGGATCGTCAAATGTTTCGTAACTACTCGTTGCAGCTAAATCAGAGGTTAGAATTACAGTGCTGAGAATGCTGCCGTAAGGTAACATTCATGAAACGAATTTTCAGAAATACTTAACTGATATCCCAGGCTGATTGTAAGCTCAAACAAACGCGCACACCCCGCGCTGGGTGCTCCGTCCGCCATAAATTTAGCCAACAGTTACTCCAGCCGCTTAATTACTTCAGACTTGAATTCCTTCACTACGCCTCACAGGACCATTCCCCACGTAGAAGACGCCATTTCATGCTAAATAGACCACGCGAGTGCGAAAAAATCCACCGGAAACTGCCGCCAAGCATATACCGCAGCATACAACACGGGCGTTCGCCCAAGCCAGCATACCTTCTGCCCATAGATGGTGCCACTGCCTACGCCCATGAAAAAACGGTCTATAGGACTGTGTATACTATGGATGTTTGACCCTAGGAGATTGTTTCTTTTCTTACTACATACGATATATGTATGTGTTTTGTATGTTTCTGCTATGCGGAAGGATTAGCCGTCACCATTGCAGGGTGTTGATCTCTTCATTTTATTTTCATATCAACAACAAAAAAAACAAAAAACAAATTTCACTTATAATCAAATTACACTCCGGATTCTTTCTTATAGGTATCAACCTGCAACCTGCTTCCTATGGCACGACAGATAGTATGGTTTAACTGACCTACAAAGTAGTGTCACTAAGCACACCGCTCTTCTGCGTAATAAAGTAATAAATCGTGGCACAAGGCTTTGATACATCATGTTGCCCCATAGCGATCTCCGAAGCACACAGATCTCTTAATGGAATGGATGAATGGCATAGAATGGAAAGTAAAGGACAATACGCAGCAACAATGCTCAGAGCACTGCGCCTGCATTCGCGGAATCGCACAACAACGAGAAGGACATCACGTGACACGCGCTCTCTTGAGCTACACTTCGTTTTCTGTCCAACTGAAGGAGGTTTTCTTGGTTTTACCGCAGACGTCAGAATTGTGGTATGTAACATTTCTCTTCTAACGGTGTCTAAGAGAGGTTGCACTCTTCGTCTCTAACAAGAGAGGTGCACTAAAATTGCTCTAATGGACCCTAAGCGAGCTCTCACAGCTGAAACGATTGACTTACTCAAACGCCGTCGGGCTGATCCCGAAATTCGTCGCATCGGTGTGAAAACCGAAGAGGACCGTCAACGAGTAAAACGAGAACCAGAGCGCGTCATTAACGTAGGCTCCCACATTGCGTCGGATCGGCCAATTCCCTCGTACGCCGCTACTCTGCCATCTCAACGCGGCACACAACACGGCGCCGCCGACTAGCCTATCGGAACCATATAGCAGCATAAACGTGCCAGGCTCGCAGAGTAAACATGTTACCAAGTTAATAAAGTACATTTCAATGCACCAATCATGTACACCTTCAACTGCTGTCACCTAAACAAACGCCTGTTGACTACTCAACCCTTGCCGTTCATAGTTATCTTAGGCAGACCCTACATTTCTCGGTAGCTATACAATAAGAACAAAAAAAATTACTCAAGTGCGCTAACCAGGCAAGTTTTCTGCTTTTCTTAATTCGGTGGGCATGCACACGCGTGCGTGCGTGCGTGCGTGCGTGCGTGCGTGCGTGCGTGCGTGTGTGTGTGTGTGTGTGTGTGTGTGTGTGTGTGTGTGTGTGTGTGGTGCGTGCGTGCGTGCGTGCGTGCGTGCGTGCGTGCGTGCGTGCGTGCGTGCGTGCGTGCGTGCGTGCGTGCGTGCGTGTGTGCGTGCGTGTGTGTGTGCGTGTGTGTGTGTGTGTGTGTGTGTGTGTGTGTGTGTGTGTGTGTGTGTGTGTGTGTGTGTGTGTGTGTGTGTGTGTGTGTGTGTGTGTGTGTGTGTGTGTGTGTGTGTGTGTGTGTGTGTGTGTGTGTCAGTTGTCTTGGGGCAGTAAGCGCTCATTCATATGACAACGGTTCACTTCTGACGGCTTTAATGCTGACTTTTCCGCGTATGGAAAAAGGAAGCATAAATCGTAACCACCATTTCGGTTAGCGTTTGTGAGCTTTAGCGTACAAGCCAACGAATTGTAGTAATGACTTCTGTTAGAGAACATTGCAGCCTAGGGGACAAGTGCATGTGAGCAGACTGTGGCCGCGTCGCCCCCCTCGACCCCCCCCCCCTCGCCTCCCCACCCCTCCTCATGTTAATTGGACATTTCCTGGCCGATAGACACGCGGATAATAAAAGGTCACATAGGCCTCGGTGCCCGCGGAAAAGCAGGAATATTGTCCACTCGATGTGAATCTAGCTTGAGGCGGCACTATCGCTTGTTCTTTTGTTTCGCCGATCAACTCGCGCGACAGGCTTCTTCTATAGCTGCTATCGCGAAAGCCGCGAGTCACGCAATTTGCACAGCTGTTCACATGGTGAGATTACGTGACCCCAAGCTTTATTTTGGCCACTAGTTCTGTCACCGACGCGCACGTGCCAAGCCCATATCATCAATCTGCTGTATCTGAAGTGCCCGGCGCAGTGCTCTTATACCATAGAGACATGTGCTACCAAACGCGGTGAAAGGTCTTCCCTCGTCCACGTGACATGGAAGTTGCCGATAGCAACAAAAAAGCGGTCTCGCACCACTTGAATTCTCTCTCTCCCAATTCCTTGATAACGACAAATTGCGTAATTGGAGCACAAAGGTCGAACGCGGCAATCAAAGAACGTAAATCCACAATTTTTCCGTATTCCGCCTTTTGAAGCCTTGCTTACGATTCTTCGTATCAGCTTAATATCTGATACTGGTCCTATTTGGACCCGAGATATTAAACTTATTTTTGGAATGGGGCGGAGTGCTTGAAGCTTGCTTCACTAGCTGAGCATCTCTAGATGGTGGAAATTTAAGTAAGCTTCTGACGACACTGCTACAATGTTATACGTATAATAGCTATACTTAGAAACCACGGGAACATACTTACTTTACATACATACTTTACTTATATACTTACTTTGGCGGGAACAGGTGGTGTGGGGGCAGGTCATGTTGATGAAAAAAAGAGCTGACAGGCAAGAAAGACACCTTCTGAAATACGTAGGTCATTCAATGACAAACAAATAATGTCTTCCTGAATCTACAAAAAATATCAGAGTACGAGGTCGCGGGCCAATTACAGGCCTTGGCGCCAGATTTCGATGAAGGCGGAATGCAAGAAAATCAGTGTACCATGATTTGGATACATGTTAAGTAACTCGTGGTGGTCACAATTAATCTGGAGCCATCCACTATACGCCATCACCTACGTCCACCTATTACAGGCTTCTAACCGACAATCATGTGTGAGGTAAACACCAACTTCATTGAAAAAATGTCACAGTTTCGCCCTAAGGGCGAAGCAATGAATGCGATAGCAACACAGCAATGTCATACGAAGTAAGGTGAGCGGCTTTGGTAGCAATATGAATTGTAGTAAACATGAGCTGATTAAGTAAGCAGGTGTGCTGCGGCGTAAGTAGACCGACATGAAGAGAGACTCGATGACCACGAGAAGGCGCGTGTGAAACGGTGGTGTTGATGAGAAGCGCTACCCGTGGGCAGCGCGCGTGCGAAGGGACACACCTGTAGCGCTGCACTGCCGATCCGGGCAGCATTGCGTGTGTAGCGTGCGTTGGAAAATGTGGCCCGACTATTACGAACTGAATGAACAAGCGTGGTGTGAGCGCGCACAAACACGAAGAGATCACACTGAATGACAGTAGACAACGACTGTCAAAACGCTGGCAGCAAGCATACGCCGCAGCGGGCGAAGGTACGTGCGGTCTATCGCTTCAACGGAAACTGAATGCGCCGGCGCTTAAAGGTCAGAGCCGCGTGGAGATAAGAGACGGTGCGAGCGAGCGACGAGCGCGGTTGTTGGCAGAGAAGTGCGCCCCCCCCTCCCCCCCCCCCGCCTTGCTCCCTCCGGCGCTGGCTTCCTGCTTCCTTGCTTGCGCGTGGGAGATTGAGTGCCCTCGCTCTCCGTGATAGCGCGCGTCCCCGCACGCTTCCTCTCGGGCATACGGCGCGCGGCGAAGATTTTATCTATAGAGAACCTCACGGCGACGGCGACGGCGACGACCACGGCGACGACCACGGCGACGACGACGGCGACGCCGACGGCAGAAATCCGGTTCAAGTGTCCATATAATTGCTATCGCAATAAAAGTCTGTGGGTGGGGGGGGGGGGGGGGAGAAATAAATAAGAAGGCAGCACATACACGAGGTTAATAGCTAGCCAAGCGGATGTCAGAGCGCCTATAGCTCTCGTTCGCCTCTAACTATTCGGTTGTATACTCCGGTTTAGAATGCCAAATCTGATGAGCACGTGCTTGTTGTTGATTAAACATTACAAAATTGGCACACACCTGACTATACGCACAGCCGGTTGCATTCACTCGACCATTCTATGCAACTGCACTGAGCGCCCAGCTGGTCTTCCCCGAAGTGAAGAAAATGTAATTTGCCGCTTATGCCTGGTTGTTGCATTCAGCAATACATGATCAATATTGAATGGAAAGACCGATAAGGCCGAATACAACGCCTGTGATGGCCGAAGAAACTATAGAACACCCTCTGTGCTACCGTCCTTCGTTCGAAAATGAAAGGATTGACCTCTGCACCGCTCTCAACGCGCTAGACGGCAGACCTTTCTCGCTCGACAAGATTGTGGGACCATGGCCTCGCATATCACAGCTTCAGAAGGCCACAAAAGTGATTTTGCGATTCCTGAAGTTAACCGGACTGCGTGACCGTCTGATACAGCGCTGCGAATTTCCACTATATATATGTAGGCAACACGAACACTGCGCTTTCTCTCCTTCTCTTAATTATTTCCTACCCTCCACCCAGTGCAAGGTAGCCAATCGGGCTGAGTCCTGGTTAACCTCCCTGCCTTTCTTTTACCCTTCTCTCTCTCAACTGCTGTTATAACTCATCTTTTAGCGACAAAAAGTGGAGAATGCGTCCATCCACCTTATGGGGCGGTGTGTTCGCTTCGAGTGATAGCTAGTTCCATTCTTGCTTCAGGTGACAACCTGTGCGGAAAAACGATCGCTCGCGTACTTTAGTAGTGCGTTCTGTCCAGCATTAACGACGGCAGCCCAACGTCATTGAAAACTGCTGATATTGTTACTATTGCTCTTCTCATTGGCTTTAGGAAGAGCCATGCTAAGGTTCTAAAACCTGCGGTCAATTTCAGGATCACGTAGGGAATCACACCCTGCCGTGCATCTCGTCGAAGACTTCTGGGCGCAGCGAAAGAAGCCCTGATGTTTTGGAAGTTTCACGAATACGGTCCTCAAATATCCCCGAAACACGGCAACAGGAGTGTAACTCAGACTTGCCGCTTTATTTATGAAACCAAAAAAAAAAAAAAGACTGGACACAATCCTCCGCGGGCGCACCGCACTTCGCTCGCTCCTAACGCTAAGGCTACACAATTTACGATCCCGGCTTTATGACATCGGTTTAAAGTGTTATGTGCACACGCATAAAAGGACCCACGTAACAGAACTCGCGCAAACGCGACTTCACAGGTGCGTGCGCCACTACTCAAAGTACCATGTGCAGAATAGAGTATTTTTTTTTCTGTTATTGCGCCGTTATGCCCTCCGCGATATAAGTTGCAAGCGCCCGGCCACCCAACATCGAAAACCCCAAACTCCCGGTAACGTTCGCTTCTCGGTAAGACCGCCGCACGAGCGGGGAAGCCACCCATATAACATCAGAGAGCCTGAAGCCCTAAATCTTGCTTTTCCGCGAGAGGCGCGCACACTCCTCGAACACGCCTCGCGTTCTCTATGGCGAAGCGTGGTAACGAGCCGGTAGCACGCGATCGTCTCGTTGCCCCAACGGGGAAAAGAAGCGGAGCACCTTATCAGATCGAGGGCATCTGGCAGACGCGCCCGAACATGCCACCGCCGACGAGAAGCCGTGCGTCTTATGTCTTTGGCAGTGAAATGTGCACTCGTGCGCGTTTCGCTGAGGGCAAGACCTGCGCCAGAATATATGCCGTGCTTTGAACGGCGTTCTCAAGGGGGCTTCCCTCCGCCCTTGAATGACAACACTCCTCGACCTAGCAGCGCAGAGGAGGCGCGAGCCACGTGATATTCACTGCATAAACGCTGTCAGGTAGTTCTCACAATATCAGGGCCGTTGTTACGGCAAGGCAAGAGTGAGTGTATCATTGTGATTAAATCGCAGATACTAACGCTGGCTTCTCCATCATAAAGGTAATTGTGCTGTGGAGACCACATTCCTTAATTCTTTTTGTTTTCTACATGTGTATTGGCTGATAAACAAGAAGACATGAAAATTTTGTAGTCTTATTAAACGCTGTCGTAAATAAATAATAAGCATGCATCATCCGGAATTGAACCTGGGCATTCTAAAATTTGAGGACGCCACCCAATCGTTGGCTTCAGCATGTCGTTGGTGACTCAGCTGCAAGCAGTGGGATATTATGCCTCGTGACGCAACGTGCTGTGTGCGCGTCATTTGTTGGATGTTGAAGGTGCCTGGATTGTGTTCATTAGGAGAAATGTGGTGCTGAGCATCGCACACCGCTAATGACCAATTATTAACCGCCTTAAGTGAAACTTGGAATCTTTCCTATTCAATCCCGCAAGGGTGATTGTAACTGCTACGATGCCGAATCAGATGTTACTCATAAAAATTAAGTGTATATATCCATCAAGCTTATTTGCCGAGGCCTCAAAATACTGACGGCAAGCGGCAGATCTGCGCATATATTTTGGTAACTACATTAACAGTAACGTTCAAGGCGTCTGCCCTTGAACCGATTACGAACCTCATCCTTTCTTCTTGCCATTTGGCATAATTAATGAGCGCTAGAAAACACACACAACACTACGAAAAGGGTAGGGACACGGGACAAGCGCTGTACGTGTCTTGTGTTTGTTTTTTAGCACTCAAAATTATGTCAAATATACACCGGCTAGATGCCCAACAAGTATTTTTAAGTCGTGTCTTCTCGCCATGATTTTCAGTGTAAGTTTCCAAAACAGTGACACAAATAGTGATACACGTTAGACGAAAGCTAACAAGGCAACCTCTTATTGCTGCTGAACACCCCGCCTCCCAAAGGGCTTTACGATTATCAGGTGGCCACACGGCGGCGGCTTTTCCGGGGGTATACGCTCGTCCGGTTAATGCTCGTCCGGTCGTTACTCGGAAGACCGAACGAGCAATCTCGCGTGGCTCGTAGTCGCACGGTGTCTGGGCGATAGAGATCGCCGGTGAGGATTAGGAACGGAAGCGTGAGTTACCCCGAGGGGAACACGAGCCTGGCCTCGTTTCTACCCCGCCACTTTGTCAAGACTGGCGAAAAAACTAAACACCGCGCTGCGACATGGAGATGCGCTCTTGTTTCAGGGGCGTTCTTAAACGCAGTTGCGCGATGGTCAGGCGCTGCATCGCGTGTCTAATGTTTGTGAGGAGCCCTCTCGTGTGCCCAGTGAGACCACCTGTCTGTGGCGGGCTGACAGCGCGTCTGAGGCTTATATCGACACGAGGAGGAACCGCCGTTGCCTGGCCGCCGGAGTAAAACCATTCATTACGCGAGCACGGAAAGTAGGCTAAACGAATTCCACGACTTAGGGGAGGATGGGAGGGCGGAAGGGCGGAAGGGGAGAGGTTACGGGCTGGGGAAGGTGATGATCTTACGCGACCCGAGGTTCGAAAGAGACGGTCACGGAAAGATGAGACTACGGTAGCATCCGAACGAGCTTCGTGGGTGTGTGTCTGAAGGACAGTTGTCTCCCCATGTTTTCGTTTTGTTAGCTTCAAGTATTAATAGTTTTTTTTTTTTTCTGTGGCTATTATTTTTGTACTTCAATTCACAATAGACCATTAGTCAAATGAAGGCCGGAAAGAGCACGCTCTTCGCACAATTTACTTTTTTTTCTCTCTCTACATTTGCATACAATTTCGGCCTCGGGCATTTCGTCAACACCGAAAACGTGACCTATATGTCCGACTTACCGCTCTCGCTGCGATGTACGTAGTTACATAGCAGCGAGCAGTGATATTATTTGTAAAGTTATCAGGCACGCAACACTCGCAGAATGCTCTGCAACCGGAGCATCACAACAAGTACGCTCCTACCATTTTCTAAGCTTTCAGAAGAGTTGCACAGACCGTAGAGAATAACGCTGCGCTTTGTTTGCTTTTATGTGAACGCAGACATATTTTATACGGCAAGCTGTTAAATATTAGGTTTAGGATATCAACCAGAATCCCACATTGATGTCTAACCCATGCGTTCTTTGCCATTTCGCCTTTTATTCCAAGCTATCGCCAAGAAAAAGAAAAAAGAAGAGAAAGAAAGAAAAAGAAAACGGGTAAGAGAATTGATTCGCGTAAAACTAAAATATGTCCGGTATCTGTCGTCGAGAAAGCATTCCTAGAGGTTCAAGCAATTGCGAACACACTTATTCAAAGAACCAGAAGACGCCCAACTTGTACAATCAATGGAAAAGACAAATTTGGAATGGTCATAACTTTATCGATGAGGAACCGGGCCCTACGCCCTCAACTAACGTGACCTTGAACTTGAACAAGATCAAAGAAAGGTACGAATAAGCGCTTGCTCCTCCATCTGCACATTCTACACTTGCACTGCCCACAATGTAAATAACCGCAGAGCAAGATCACACCGCACCACCTGTACACGGGTGAAAGTTGACGAATCAATAGATCTCCCGTGAAAGGTCCTTCAAGGTGGTGGTCCCCGCATGCGGTCATAGTCCCGAGAGCAAGCAAGATAGACAGACATCACTCGTCTTCAAACCCTACAGCTTTTCGCGCATCTTCATACTTCCTCCGCGCTTCATTCTCCGCAGGAACATGCAGGAGGCATTCTTGGAAAGTAAAGAAGTTGGGGCAAAAAAAAGCATTTTCTTGCGATGAGCGAATAAAAAGTGGGAAACCAACTTCCCCCTCGGCAATGAAATCCCGCAGGTTCTGTGAGGATCGAGACTTGGCAGCCGCGGATCACACTATTACATGACGCGCAGCGATATGAAGGGACGTTTAAATCTACAACTTCCTCGATAAAGACATCCCCAACTTTTTCTTCACTCATCAAAACGAAACGACGGTAGAGAGTGCGTGCTGCCTTCTATTTCTTTCTCTCTAACCCCGAGCCCTTATGTTTATGACAACAGATGCCCGAACGCGAATGCGCAGGAAATTTCGCGGGAGTATTGCAAGGAGTGGCTCCTGCCCAGTTTCCTTTCAAATTCCCCAACATTCGCGCGCAGTTTGGAGTGCTCGGTAGTCTTTCTGCCTCCGAATCACCGTTTGGACAGGGAGGGATCACGGCATCACAATCCTTGGCTGGGAGAGGAAATCTTTAATAAAGAAAACGCGGCATCGTCCCAAGAAAAGATGAAATTCCGCGCCGTTCTGAGCCAGTGGCAGACCTTTGCCCTTTTTACAGGAGTGAAGGGAGAGGGTGAACGTATTCGTGCACCGCTGGCTGCCACTGGCGCCCGCAGCACGCGTGACAGCTATGGGACGCCATACGCCTTGCCTTGTCTTGCCGCCACAGCCTCCGCGTCACCAGCAAAGCACGGCCTCTTCCGCGCTGACGGGGGAGCCGCCTCGGCTGAAATCTCGTTCTGCGTGACCACTATGTGCTTCCTCTCACTCCTCTCTTCTATTTTTCCGCGCGCCCCCGTGAAGGTCGGAAGGGCCGTGAAACGAAACGCGAGAAAGAAGGTGAAAACAGAAAAGAGGAAGAAGAAGAAACCACCAAAGAGAACCCGGCGAAGTAAGGAGGTTTTTTATCAGGTCGGCCGATCTACGAAGGGGCCCGCCGGGATCTTTTCGGGACTACGGTGCCCGCGCGCGCCCGCAGAGATGCTTATCGGGCGAAATGCACCTGGTGCTGTCGATGCCGTGCGTGCGCTCTGAGTCTCTTGTATGCTTCTTCTTCTGCTTCTTCCGGAACGGAGTGCCGTGCCGGTGTCCGCACAGCAGAGCGGGCCTGGCGGCGTGACGGCCGACGACGCGCCGCAGGGTCCACAAAGAGGTGAAGAAGAGTCTCGTCTTGGGACGCGTCCCTGTTTGTTGTCTCTTCTTCATTTTTTATTTTCTAAGGAACTTTCGGACGGCGTTTTCTGGGTCCTGCTGCCTTTGCCGTATGCTCGTCGAATAAGAATCGGGAGTGCCACCTTCGCACGCATCGTTGGTCACCACGGGGACAGTCGCGACGGCGTTTTTTTGGTGAAGTGGCGCGGCATGGGAGGCCGCCGAGTCGCAAGACGCGCGCGTCGTTCGGCGGCCTGTTGACAAGCGCATCTGGATAAGGATGAAGGAGCGAGGGACGCTGCGCGAGCACACTCGCTCATGGGACGATCATCGAGAGGTCCCGTTTCAAAGCATGAGCGTTGTCGGGGCTGTCGCGGCGGCATTACTCAAGTTTCAATTTGAGTTTCATTCACCTACAGATCTGTAGCATAGCGAATCCATTCCGCGGTAAAGTTGGAGGAATGGTTCACGAAAGAAAAAATCGTCATCCACCAGATGGGCAAATAAAAGGAAGAAAAAAAAAGGCAAGCTCGAGCAGATGAAACCGTTTAGCCAAAGAAACGCAAGCATCAAAACTTTTGCAAGAGCAATGACATAAAGGGCTTCGTCTGTCTCAGTCACGTCCCGTTGTTCAGCGCTGTTACTCGTTTTTTCTTCAGACATGTACCAAAGAGCCCAGGTTAGTACGTTATTTCAGATATAACCAAATCATTCCGCTGGTTTGTTTGTGCTACCGCTTGTGTTAACCAGCAATAACCTTAGATGTAGTCGCTGCCGTCTCCATGATAACAAACGCCAGTTGCTGCGAGAAGCCGAGGTCATGTTTGTAACAATCCATTTCATATGTCACACTTTTTTGCCGGATCCCGCTGACTCCGCACGACGGATGATAAGAAATGAATAATAAAATAAATAGAATGGATCATAAAAAAAGCCTGCTCTGATTTATCGCTATCAGTGCCGCCATTCCACCATTAAGAAAAATAAAAAATAATTACTTACCTTTATACACTTTGGATATGGAACTGCCATTGCACCTTCTCTGTACTATCGAGACCGTTAATCAATTGTTCAAATGTCAGCGACTTGCTAGCAAATGTGAGCAAGCTTATATAGCGTCATTCCGAGAAAATATATATCTTTCTCAATCTCTCGCTCACTATGTCTAAAAATGCATATTGAATTGAATGGTTATTCAGGTCGGCACAACTTGTATCGGTGAGCGCCACACTTATGTACAAGCACCGGTATCTTTCAAAACACTTCTATCAAAGTAATAATGCAGGACATCAGAAGCAGTTATTTTTTTTAAAGAAAAGAACAAAACGTATATACTAAAGCTGACAGTTTAGCGTGTTGGTATGAAAAAACAATGCGAAATGCATTCGCCCCTTGCATGTTTTCTATGCCTCCCCCTTGCTTTTCTTCAATAAATCATTTGATAGTTCGTGCTTGTATCGTACAGTTTATTGTGCCCGTGTCCTAATTTTTGAGTAGTTTTTTTTTTCACCAAGGAAAGAAAGGATGAAAGAAAGCAACAAAAAAAATTGCAGAGGCCATTTAACTGGATGAAAAATACCTCTTGCCTTTGGCTCCTTTCATCGTGTTAGAACAGCTTAGGGGTTTTTTCGGTGTTCAACAGAACGGCAGCAAGCCGTGGAGACTTTTGAAAAAAAAAATCTCCACGCTTCTGTCATCTGCATTTGTGTAATGCACCTACCAAGTTAACACGTGCACGTTGGAAACGGAAAGCTTTGGGATGTCTGTTCCTGCTTCATAGTTTCTTAGGTGTCAAAAAATACTTTTATCAACAGAAGTAGCGGCAATGACAATGGCGGATTGGCAAATACCATGCAGCTAGCGTTTCTTTCCTACTATTCCCCCGTTGCTGGCCTCTCCTCCTTTACGTTCATAAAACCCTTTCTTTCTTTCCTTCTTATCTCTTCTCCCCCTTTCCCCCTACCTAAGTGTAGGGTAGCCAACATAACACGTACTTGGTTAGCCTCCCTATCTTTCCCTCTTATTTTCTTTCTCTCTTTCTATGGCTTTCTCATTTTGTTTCTTTCATGACTGTGTTGTGGTAAACACAACGAGGCAGTCGAAACATATATATGACACTTTCGATGGACGAGCACGAGAAGTTGGCAACGAACACTCTGTGATTACAGGCTGAGTGCTTTCTATGCGGTTGCCGATTTAAAAAAAAAAAATCATTCTGGGGTTTTGCGTACCACAATCACGATCTGATTAGGAGGCGAGTCGTAGTGGGGAACTGCTAAATAACTTTGACTTCCTGGGGTTAATCATTTAACGGTCACCTAAATCTAAGTAAACGAGCGATTTGCATTCTTTCTCCATTGAAATGCGGCCAACGCGGCTGGGATCGAACCCGCGACCTCGAGCTCAGCAGCGAAACGTCACAGCCACTAAGCTACCGCAGCAGGTGTTACCGGTTAATAGTGGATATCTAAGCATTACCTTCGTAGCACCGTAAGTTCAAAGGCTGCGTTTAATCCTCACGTTCGGTGTCATTATTTCGGCCTGTATAGGTCTTCGGGCTGCCCTTCAAACGTGTAGGCAACACGACAAGACAGGTGGAATAAATGGGCGTATACCTTCTGCCGCTGACGCGCGCTTGTTGTGGAATCAAATGTAGAAAAAACGCCGGTGATAAAGGTTGGCAACTTTCCGAATATAATCCGATAAACATATCACTGAAATCAAACTCTCATCAACACCTCTGCGGCGTTGTTCTCCTGTTACTACCACTAGTATGTCTACCAAATAAACGATAAATTAGCAGTCGCTTACAGACCGGACAGCTAGACGCGAAACCTAGGACACTTCGGACACTTAGGATGCTTATGCGCTATACGTGTTGTAAGTCAACTGCCGAGATACGTTTCTTATACTTCCGTGTCTTGTAACGAAAAATTTCCTGAATAATCACATTAACAACACGCTACCACCCGCAAGGGCTGTACGTATTCTTGTACGAGTTTCGCAATATGCGTGCCTGCTGCGTGATAAATGTCCGCATTTATCTGGTCCGCGGGCGCGCACACGACATCTACCACCACCGGGCCACCGCGAACAAACGGCGCCCAATTTAACTCTATCGGACGTGTATCGAACGATGGGCCGGAGGAGAGCCGCGTGACACGCGCACTGAATCAACCTCCCTCGAACGTTCACGCAAGACCACACAATCGGCCCGACTGCGACTAACACGCAACAAACAAGAAATGGACGGCCACATCCGCCGCCCGACCAGAGTAAGTCACCACAGGGATAACAAGGAACGCCGTGACACTTCGCATCCATTTCAACCGCGGCCCAGGCGACCGCACGAACTCGCGAGCCGAAAGAAACGCGGAAAGAAAGACATATACACGCAACTCTCTCCTACAGGATGGCGAACGCGAAAGGGACAAGGTTAGGGACACGTGTGATAGGCATCGCGACATTGCGTGTGCAAGTCGACCGGGGCCCGCAAGAACCCCCGGAACCCCCTCACTCGTCTACACTATCATGCCGTTGGGACTCTCCTTCGCTCTCTTGGGTGAGCAGAGCGGGCCGAACGATCAACAGCCGGACCACACAGTCAACAAACGACGCTTCGGGAAGTCGAAAGAGAAACCGAATGAAGCCAATCCTGCCCCCGTCAGCCGCACACGGAAGCCATGCGCCCAAGCGAAGGATACGTCGTGGTACGTTGGTGGTCGGGTATACGCTCGGAAGTGCACCGCCGAACGGAAGTCAGAAAGGGAAACGAGCGACGATTGTGGACTTTCGCCCGCTGTGAGGCGGCATTCTACGAGCCAGTCTTTTGGGCCGGCCAGTAAATTAGCCAGCCGTCCCAAAGGATTAAGCAGTTAGCTGCGCAGTCATCCTGAAAAGGAGACGTTACGGCCTCTTTTTTTTTTTCGTTCGGGACGAAAGAGTTTGTCCAAACGGACAGGCCTCAGCAAACACGCACATGCATACAGGCGCTCGACACAAAGTACAGCATTCAAGCCTTTAGCAAAGCCGCACCTGCTGATGTCCGCTGACGCTTCGCAAATCAGATTAGATTCGAAATGTTGCTCTTTCTATGGCTTTCATGTTCTCTTTTCCTCGCCACCCACTCTTTGGCTTTTTCCAGTGAGTCGTTCTCCACGATAGGATCGCCTCGATTTAAGCGGCCAGGCCCCGTATCAGCGGAAATCTGAGCGCGACATTCCAGCGCTCGCGCGTGTACATGCGCGACCGGCGCGTTCTGTAATCGCTGGGGGGGATCGGCAGCGGACGGCCGCGACCGTGAAAAACGCGCACAAAGCGAGGCCGACCGACCGGACTTGCTCACGAATTTTTCACTGCAGACTGAATGCATCCTTTGTGTGTGGAAAAAACACATCAGCACAAAAATAAGACGAGTAAAAGAGTAGGAGGGTTGAGGTGAGCTTGGCGTGCTGTTCGTATGTTTTTTTTTTTTTTCTGTGATAAAAGAGACAAAAGAAATGTGAGAAAAATTTGCACATAACGCGATGTTACGCCCTACAACTTTCAAAGTCGTTCATTCCCTTAACCCCTTTCCCCAGCACAGGGTAGCCAGCCGGTACTTGCACTGGCTAACCTCCCTTTCTTTTCTTCCTTTTTTTTTCTGTCTCTCTCTGCAGTCTTTTTTGTTTTACTTACTTCATTTTTTTTAAACAAGTAGGGTAAATTAATATGATAAAATATACAGAAAATAGCGAATACGCAGTGTGTTTATATATACATAGTGCAGCCGTGAAATTTACAAACATATTGAGTGCACATAGAAAGAGACTTCTCGCGCGGCAACTTTAGCAGTACTTAACAGAGAATTGAGTGCGAGATTCCATAGAGATGTGTGTATCCTGCGATGATGCCCAGGTTAGCATTTCGTAGAGTGGTTCAGTACGTGCGTGCGCGCTGATCACCTCATAGCAACACTGCATTTAGAAACCTGAGACAAGTACTAGAATAAAGAGGTGATTCCTTAACACACAATAACCGTCCTTGTCATGACAAGAGGAGCGGTAGTAGTCGAACAGTGGTTCAGCCATCCACTATCGGCTCAAACGCTTTCCCCTGAAAGGCTTCGTATTTCCTTACTCGTATTATAACTTACCGAATGTATCGCTCTGCTATTCTTCTTTTCTTATTCGAAATTGTGGCGTAACGACGACGTGCAGCAAGTTGTTTAACATGCATAATGTACACACCTAAACGGCAATCGTTTCAAATGCACATGTCAGGAATTTATTTATTGATTGATTGATTGATCGATCGATCGATCGATTGATTGATTGATTGATTGATTGATTGATTGATTGATTGATTGATTGATTGATTGATTGATTGATTGATTGGATTTAACCTCCCTAAGCGATGCACAGACTGTGAAGGCTATTGGAGGGCTTCGTACCGATATCGACCACCCTAAGTTTACAAGCCCGAACCCAAACCATGTTACCAGAACTTTTCGCGTTCGGTCGCCGTCCAACTGCAACCACTACGCCAAGAATAGAAGGCGTGGGCTCAAGCTCAGCACCATAACACCATATCCGCTGAGCCACGGGGTGAATCCGCACGTTATAGTGAATATGGAACAGTGCACGTTCTCGATTTAGCTGTGCCCCTTTTAGGCGCGGTGGTATACGGAATATCACACTTCTGGCTAGCACACTGGGGCGCTTCGCTGAAGTGCAGTGAAAGTGTTATGCCCCGGCAGCTGCGACGTTTCGAGGTACCGAGCTCGGTATTCCGTGACTTGTCTTTACAAATTGAGCATTACCGCAGAAAAAGATGTATTGCCTTGCGAAACAGCACTCCAGATTGAGGTGCGGATAACTGTGCAGCACAGTACACTGGTTAAGACTAAGAATTACGCAGCCAACCATCACACCTGAGCATGTACTATGTACGTGTTCATAGTGCAAAAGCTATAGAGTTATTGCGCTATTTTGCTGTGTTTAATGCAACACGACTTTTAGCATACGCGTAAAATTCACAGACGCTGTATTTGGCCAAAATATCCACTTACATATGTAAAAAGAAACGGTAATCGTTACTCACAATGTTTTCCCTTTATATATTTTTGTTACCGTCGAGAACCATGCGCATATATAGTCATGGGCGTCGGCAGTATTTTGTCTGGGGGGAGGGTGGGGCGGGGGGGGGGGGGGGGGCAAGTGCCTCTTTTTCCACCCCCGTGCCAACGCCCATGTCTTTAGTTACACTTCCTATTTCACAATAAAGCGTCATGCCTTCACAGTCGTTGCGTTTCTGAAGCGCGCGGTACCAGAGCTGCAAGTTGATTCCATACCACTAGAAGTTAAACGAATTCTGACAGAATTTAAAGAGGGCCTAAAGCCATGCACTTCCGCTGATATCTCGCTACTGAAAAAAACAACATAATTGTCATAGTTGGAAGAGTGTATCTGCTGACAGGAGTGCGTGCACACGCTGGCTAAACAATGTTCACAGTCGCAAGATCGGCACATTGCTGTGTCCGGACGTGTGGAAAAACACGAAATTGTCAAATTCCTCCTCTCTAAAACAAACGAAAAGCCTCATAAGAGCGTTCTTATCATATCTACACTATAACGCGATAACAGATCAGAACAAAAGAAATATGTACGTACACAAAACAACGTACACGTACGCAACAACAGAGTGACAAACATTGCTGGTGATGTGCAGGTGCTTGCTACTTCTTGTATATTCGCCTACAAAATAATAGAGCTTCGCAAATAAAGAGTGGAGGAGACATAATTTTCGGCACAGTACAAGCAGAATCCTGCGCACGCGCGATAAGCTTTCATGGGGGGGTCGGGGGGGGGGGGGGGGGGGGGGCGTACCCCTGTGAACCGCGTCACTATCTGCCCCGTTCGTTTATCACAAACTCATTCTGCAACGGCATATTAGGCATCCTATAACCGCGTATCTAAGGTGGGAAGCGACCTAATGGCGCGTGAATTCGGCGAGTTCTAGCCCCAAGCAACTTCTGACGTCACGACAACTTTAGGCATAGATGAGTTTCATTATTTCCAAATAACAACTTTGACAAATATCTGATTTTCGGTTCGATAGAAGGTAAGCACGAGGTCGCGGGATCAAATCCCGGCGAAGGCGGTCACATTTTGATGGAGGCGAAATGCAAGTACGCCAGTGTACCATGCAATGGGTGGACGTTAAAGAATACTAGCTGGTCCAAATTTATCCTGATACCACCCCCCCTCCCCCCTACGGTGTGCCTCATATTCAGTTCATAGTTTTGGCGCGTAATACGCCAGAATCTAATTGTTGTTATAGTATGTCCAAAGGTAAAAAGTACCGCCGCTAGGGGAGCCTACTGATCTACAGCGCTAGGGAGCCTACATGCAACGCCGTTTAAGCGGCGTGTCATGTAGGCTCCCTATACAGCGCTCGCAGTGCATGCACTCAGGAGTCAGCGATTGAAGAAAATATGTCTACAGCCTGTGTGTCCGATATATATATATATATATATATATATATATATATATATATATATATCTGTAGGGTGGCATATTGGATGCCGTGTCGTTACGCAGGAAAACATAGCTGCAATCCGAAAAGTCAGCCAATGCACATTTTGGAAAGGTGGGCATACTATGTTCAAGGTGAATGTGTCCAGGTCACACTATGCCCACTTCATTCATAAATGTTTGAAACAAGACGGTAGAGTGTGTGCGGGCACCATTGGCTATTCTTCAAAGTTGCACATGCGAAGATGCGTGAACAAAGACAAGTATTTCTTGCCAGATTGGCAGAACAGAAGAGAAAGCATGGGAGAATTCGAAAAGTCATGTAGTTTCCGTATATGAAAGGCAATCACAACAGACACATAATGTATATTATGTATAATTGCGCATAATGATCTATAAATAGGTACAGTCATACATATGATTAGGTGTCAACGTATTGGCTAAGGCCTGTAAGTGGCAACGACTATACTCACAAAACAATAAGCAAACTCAAAAAAGCGCTCGCCCGAGGTTATTTGTATAAGTACTCACTATTTAATCAACTTGCTGTCGCGCCTCTGAATTTAACGCGATTTAGGTCTATTGACCCTTAATTGCAAGCAGGCCTCGAGCTACATTGCCTAATGCCCTAAAATCACTTTCTTGTATAGTGAAGCGGGTGCTCCAATGAAGAGTAAGCCAACTAGTGCTCATAGCTTCGTGGTGTTTCAAACAGTAAGATTTCTGAATCGAATGAAATACCGATTATTGATTTGCGTCGAAACGTAGAAAAATAAACATACGTGAGAGTGGTGATTATGTATATATATATATATTATTTTTTTGTCAGTGTGCCTATAGTGCTGCAGTCTGCTAACTTAGACAATTTGAAACTAATCAAATTTGAAATGAAGCATCAATGCCGTTACCACAGTTACGGGCAGGGTTTCAGGCCGAACTTCAACCGGCTCATCGACCAAGTGGCTGGGCCCTTTTCCGAACGGTCATAATGACATATTGCAACAAATCAAACATCAATTCCCGAACCGAATGACTTAATTTAAACAAGAGTATGCAGTTTGTATTCGCAATTACGAATATTATTACGCCCCTACCCTCTCAGTCTCTCGTTCTATATATGCTTCAGCACGTTAGCTCCGCTTATTAGTGAACTCTCTTGCTAATATTTGAAGAAAAAAATATGCGGACCAACGTTTCAGATAATTTTTCAGTGCTTAAAGGTGTAACCTAATCCCGGATAGTAATATCTAGAACACTGTTTTTGATAGTTATCTGGGAAAGAATTCCCGTAACTCTACCAGGAACTTTGCCCTAGGGACCTCGCAGGTACAATCAGAGGTCGAAACACTAGTATAATTACTGATATATTTACTGAGACGCGTGCCGGACTCCCTCTAGAGGTCACATGGGAAACATTTGAGCCTTCAGGCTGATGTACACAGAACACTTTGTAAACTTCGCGTTCCTTTGAGGCTTTATGTACTATAAGCGTTTAAACACTCTCTCTTCCGTTTAGCAATGCGTTTCTTGGTTCTGCTCCCTCAGGCGTCAAGTTTGGGCGTAACCACAACACATGAAAGCTCAATGACGCATCAGTGTCTTGTACGCACAGAAATGACCATAGGTAATGAATGGTAATGTTAATTTAATGGTAATATTAAATTAAATAAGGAGGAGGAGGACAGGGCAGTATGAACGCAAAATGTGAATTAACTGCATCGCAGCTAAATTGTCCTTTCAGAGTGTCGCAGCTCTGCACAACAGGCCAGAGTTTCCACACGCCACGTAAAGCATGCTTAATTTTTGATCGAGAGACCTGTGCATTCGTTTCATATATCGTAACATTGCACGGCAGTCAGAGCGATCGTAGTGTTGAAACAAATGCCGGAAATTCTTCCTGCCGGGCGTCGCTTTTTTAAATGTATAGTAGCTAGTGGTCGGTAAAGAAACCAAAGTAAAGATGAAAACACCGAATAGCGACGTCTGGTCACCGTGGGAAATAATTCGGGAAACGGGACCCTTTCTTGCTTTAAGATGAATTCGTCTTATTCAAATCGTCGAACTCTTTTCTCAAGCATTTATCTCTTAATGCTGAGGGCATTGAACCCTACAGCCTATGTAAGGTCACGTGCATATACGCTGTGTTCTTTCTTTCTTTTTAAGCCAGCATGCGATGAAACTACCTATTCTGTTCCCCAGAGGATAAGGTAACTCTCCGATGGTGGTCCGAATTGTAGTTCAGAAAGCGTCTCTCTCCTTTCTTTCGCGTCACTATTTCGTGGACTCTTTAAAAACCCTTTGTGTCCCCCCACTGAGCAGAGAATTTCGACCTTCCTATTCAACGCGAAGTGCAGTTATGCCCAGAAGACAACCGCCGAAGGCACCATCCAGCCGGACAACGCAGGCATTCCGTCCTGGCGACGGGCATTCGTGCCAACATCCCAAGCGATTGACAGCGGTCAGGCGACCGAGGAAATACAGAACTGGACGACACGAGTACAGACCAGACGCTGCCCGACGCGAACGATAAATAAAGAGTGCAATTCTACGCCCCGGAGAGCAGCAGAGCTTGCCCGTGGTGGCATGCGTCAGGAAGCACTGCGCTCACATGCGCCGTCTCAGAGGGGGCGGGGCCGACGGCTTCGGCGCGAGCGTGCGCTACCTTCCGAATATTTTCTGGCCCACCGCTTCAGCCGCTCTCTCTTTGTGGCCACCTCGCGTTGTCTAGCCTGGCACAAAGCGGGGGCTCTGTAGGGATATAAAGGGACGCCGTTTGAAGCCTTTCTCCCTCGCGGTCTGCGGACATTTCTTCCTCTAAGAATAATAATAGCAATATAAAAAAACGCCCGCCAGTCTCCGCCATGCGACGTCCAGTTAATCCGCTGCTTGGGAGAGTATAGTTGTGTTGGATGCGACGTACTCCGTAAAGCCATGTCTGAAGCGTTGGTGTGAAAACCCGAACCTGAACTGTGGGAGGAATCTGCTTCTTTAAGGTCTTGCGACTCGACTATGGATGGAGTTAGTGAGCGTCTGCAAAATAATTACTGCGAGAAAACCTGTAGTTAAGTACCTGGGACCCCGTTTACAAAACGTATACTGCCAAAGAACGAAATAAGTATGTTTATAGACATAGTAAACTACAGAGGGAACGCTTAACGAATGTGTCTTGTTAGATCAGTATAGATGGGTGCATGGCAAAGCGCTTTTTTTTTTATCCCGCATACAAGGGTATAGGTGAAAGTTCCCGTAACCAAACTTCAGCAATATTTTTCTCAAAAATGGATGGAAGCCATTCTTTATTCGCTCTTCCTGGTGATATTACAGAACGCTACCGCACGTATAAGTCAACAAAATGAAGGCTCGGTGTGGTGCCAATATATAGATTCAAATCCGCCCTCACCTGCAGTATACACACATAACACAAATCTGTCGGAACTCATCGAGTGTACCTCTCTGGAACGCATGGTAAATTTTCACCGTGCGTCGTTTCTCCTGAAAAGTCGACCTTGTGTGATAAGTCGGCGCGACTATAGACTAGACAAAATACCCCCGTCGCTCCCACTGGCAGTTTTCGAGTGCGCTTGAGTCAGTGAGGGTGGAATTTTATGCAAATCAAACGCCATCAGAAATCATTTCTAAGCACCACTGACCTCTATTCACCTCTGTTCACTCGCGCTTTGTGAACTCCGAAAACTTAATTTCAGACATACTTTAACCTGGACCGAAACTCCAGTGCGCCGGGCGTGTACACCCCTGCCCCAAAAAAAGCCTATAAACCAGGTATTCCGCGATGAAGCCTATTTTCTTGTCTGCCTATTGATGCAAGTTGGAAGTGAAGACTGTAGTCCAAACTTGGCATTGCGTACTTTCCAGTGCACGCGTCACTTTCGGTTTGCGCGTTGAATTAGGAATAAATACAGTATTTTATTTTCAGCGTGCCTGCCGTCCACGTACATTTACTCACGGCTGTACATGGTCGCATACACTGTAGCTACACCTCATCATCATCATCAGCCAATTTTTATGTCCACTGCAGGACGAAGGCCTCTCCCTGCGACCTCCAATTACCCCTGTCTTGCGCTAGCCGATTACAACTTGCGCCTGCAAATTTCTTAACTTCATCAACCCACCTAGTTTTCTGCCGCCCTCGACTGCGCTTCCCTTCTCTTGGTACCCATTATGTAACCCTAATGGTCCACCGGTTATCCATCCTACGCATCACATGGCCTGCCCAGCTCCATTTTTCCCCCTCGTAATGTCAGTTACACTATAGTCTATCCCAGTTTTTTCTCTGATCCACAGCTACACGTAGCATACACTATAGTATACACTCCAACTGCGTCGCACCGACTGCCACTCCGTATACGAGAACCCTGCCGCAGTGACGGAGCCACTTTGATCGAGGCATTATCGGTCAAACGGCCCGCGGGGACCAGACCGCTTATGCACGCGATTCCCCCCTTACGTCTACACGACGAGGTCCCGCGAAATAAAAAAAAATGAAGACAACTGGGGAAAACCGAAATAGCGGGGGAAACGGTAAGGCTGGCGAAGGTTCGCCTGCGGCCCCGCGCGAGAGGAGGGTCCAGGTGTCGTCCAGACAGGGCGACCGCGCACCGGCTGGTCAGCACGTGGATTCCTTCCCCTGACGCAAGGCACAATGGGCTCCCTAAACGGCCTCGTCTTGTGCCCATTCTCCTCCTCTTTCTTAGCCTCGGGGCGCCGTGCACTCTCGCTCTTCATCATGTGTGTTCCCGTATACACTCATGGACAACGCGCTACTTGAGCCCCGTTACATATTTATTTTTGCCAGCGTGACAATGCACTCAACCGCGGCGGTGGTCGACGCAAAACGTTCTTTCTTTATTTCTTTCGTTTTCTTTCTTTCCTTCTTTCTTTCTTTCTTTGCCTTTTCTGATTCGTCTCGAGGTGCACAGACAGTTGGCACTTGAATATGTATGTATTCGGAATTCGCTTTGGCGTCTGCGTTTTACTTAGCTTTCTTTCGTGATTTCGACGCCTGTTAAACTTTTTTTTTAATTTCCTTGCTCTCTTCATCTATCGGTGCTTTCGGTTGCGCATGCCCTAGGTGTGAGTGCCTCAATATTTCATTCCATACACGTGGCCACTCGGCCTGCTGCGCTATGGCATACCAAAGGAAGATCATTCTCATTTTTTTTACATATTTTTTATTCACATCTTTGTGACGTTGAGACCGTGGCCTCAGATTATCGACGGGCAGTTGCCCGAAGCATACTGCCGCCTAGCAGCATTCAAAATGCCATCGATGCCTCCTGCCTCCTCAATAAGGACGTAAAAAATTGGAACCATTACGCTACTCATGCAGGGCATGATGTTTAATTCGAGACACGCCTCCCATCTGCCTCTTTACGCCTCTTTACACACTTCCGCGATATTGACAGGCTCGTCAGAAATGTGATCGTTCAGCCGTAAGAAGGCACTAGACATTAAGGGGACACTAAAGAGAAAATTGATTTATTCTGCGTCAGTAAATTACCCTTATACAATATCAAAAACACCACTCTTACCACGGTAGCACGCTTGGTAAGCCAGAAAAAAAGTTCAATAACTAAAGACGGGTGGCGAAGCCTCCTTGAAGTTCCCGCACTAGCTCACTGTGACGTCATGAATTTTTGACAGCGTCTTCTAGGGCCTAATTAATTGCTTAGCGGTAAAGCTTGACTACATTGTGTTCTAAAGGAGCCAACGATAGAACATGGCGACTTTCGGGAACTGTTGCTGGGCCAACGCGGCCTAAATACGAAAAAAGAAACTATGAAATCCGTGACGCCATAGTGAAGTACCGGCGTTGGGGATTCGGCGCGAAATTCAAACTCTGAAACTTCGACCTTCATTTTATCTTCTAATAACCAACCTAATATTTCGATGTTAACGACAACAGAGCTTTCAAAGAACGCTTTATCCGGATAAAGTGGTTTAATGTTTTGCTTTAGTGTCCCTTTTAGCCAGCAATTGGGGGATATGTGCATTACTGGAAGTAGGCTTTTCCACACTAATTGGTTGCCCTACACAAGAGGCTGACCACCCGCTCACGGCACTATTGAGCAGAGGGTACGCTAGGAAACAGGAAGAGATGGTGGTCAAGATAGCGGCACCAGCTCAGACGGTACATGCTTTATTTCGATTTCAAGGGCGACGTACGCCATATTGTGTGGGCCAAACGAGGTGTGAGGAAGTGCTGAATCTCAAATCCCCTAATATACGGACATTAAAGCTAGGTAGTTTAATAATGCCGGTATCAATCAGGTTTCAGTTAATGTTGATGCCAGGGGCAGGTACTCGTGTAACTGCTTTCCATCAGACTAGTATAAATAAACAAAAAACTGAGTCCCTGCCCACACTATACGCGAGACATTGTTTTACCGAGAAACTTAATACTTACGTTTGTGTGTGCTAGTGACCATAAGCAGCTTTGGGGACATATTCTTTCATGCCATTCACGTTAGCAAGCATAATACTGCAAGAGGGGTATGAGAGGGGTATGACCCTGCTCTGGAGAATGGGTAAAGGCGAGTGAAATATGAGAAGAAAGAAGATAAGAAAAGCTCACAGTGCACACACATACACACGCGCGCGCGCAGACCCACATATGCAAGCGCCTATTGTTCAGGCTGTTACAGGCGTTCATGTAAGTTGGAAGACCTCAAGAATCGCAGAAGCCCTTTTGTGGCCAAGCACATGGTCAAAGCAGTAATCAGTAATGCCTGTGTCGCCTATTTCGAATACAATCTTTCAATTTCGGCGTTGTGCTTTGAATTTTTCCTCTGAAGTCACAATCATTGTGGCAAATACGGCTACTTCTCACTTGCGAATCTTCCTATTTATTTTCCTTTCCTATATTTCACCTTCTGCATCAACAAAACTGCGTCCTCTTCATTCTATTTGGCAGGTTTCGCTTGGTATATGAAGAATACGTAAACAAGCCGCAATGCTATGCGAGGTTTGGGCGTAGAGCGTATGCGTTAAGGATCGTCTAAAAGTCCTTCTCCATCTCAGTACTTTGACTTATTAAACGGAAAGTCGGGGTATCTCACTGCCACGGTATGCAGGTACAGGGCGAGCTTTTGGGGCATCCGCGTAGTTCGCTTAGAGGGAGCGGAGCGCGGGAGCTGTGGAATGCTGCCTCCGGGGAAGTTATGGCAACTCACCGTGAACATATGTAATTAAAACCAACCAAAATTAAGTGCGCATAGTAAATACACTGCTGCAAACGTTTCAACCAGATACATTGGAAATCTCGTCACACCTTCCAATCTTGAGCGTTCTTGCAGGCAGTGCACTGACCCAGGCAGCGTTTCATACATACAGCGACATATCGGCTGCGCGCGCCTCAAGTGTGGTGGTTCAGCAAGAATGGAATTGGTTGGCAACACACGTGTTTGACTGATTTTCGCCCTGATGTCTCCGAACGACTATCAAGAGAAGTCACGCAAGTTTGCTGACAGGTTATACGACTAGGAGCGACGATTACTCGACGCTGGCTATGCCTTTTTGCCGCACAGGCTGTCCGAATTTCGAATAGTGCGATATTCCTGAGGCTATTGAACATGTATTGTGAACATGCTGTGGAAAGACAATCACTAGCGGAGCATTCGTCTGAATTCAACAATCGACCTTTGCCCGAAAAGGTTCTCTCGGGGCCGTGGCCGGATCTTTGTCGTTGTCGAGCTGTATTCTAAAAGGCTGTCGACAAGTTACTGCATGACTAGTGGTCTCGATTTGAGGCTTTGAATGGTGTTGAGGCATTGAGACTGCGCTGTTCATGTTCATTCAAACTACCACTTTTGATCAACTACTCAGCATTATGGAAGGCCGATGGGAGTAAAAAGAGAAAGTGAGATAAGTGTTGATGATGAGGACAAAAGCTTGATTTATGTCGACCTCTGAGCTTTTCCATCATAATAAAGGTATATCTCGCTCTTCAAAATATTTGTCTGGAATTTATTGTGGGGCAACAATCAAAGTTATACTGCCTCTAATTTTCGCTTTCAAATTGTTTTCATAGTACAAAGAAAGTAATTCTTAAAATAATTTATTAAATTCTGGTGTTTTACGTGCCAAAACCAGGTTATGATTATGAGGTATGTCGTAGTGGGGGAGACTGTGACCACTTGTGGTTATTTAACGTGCACACAATGCACGGGACCCGGGCGTTTTCGCATTTCAGCCCTATCGAAATGCGGCCCGCCACGGCCACAATATTTCTTAAAAGTACAAACAAATTATTAAACATGGTGAGTGTCTGGTACCAAGAATTTCTTCTGTCCAGTGGGGCCCTGGACTAAAGGGGCTCCGATCATTCCACCAAAATGCTTTTGATCAATAAACGTTTTTCTTCTTCTTCTTCTTCTTCTTCTTCTTCTTCTTCTTCTGCATTAATGTGTCATTAACAAGCTTACTGCCAATGAAATATTTGTAAATGGCCCCTACTACTAGCCTTTGGCTAAGAGGCCGTACAGTGTTTGCACACAATTTATATTAACTTTCCAGAAATAAAGTTGAAACTTGAAACATGAAAAAACGTGTCTTCACAGAAGTAGTGTAATGTTTATTGCACATTGATATATAATGTATATTGGTGTTTTGTGGCTAAAGCGCCCTTAGGCGTTGATGTACCCACGCTGACGCCTGGTGGCACGTCTCCTCCATCACGACTACCAACGTCGATGACCATGAGCAACCGTCGTGCATATGGAAGCTGCACTACGCTGCACACGCTAGCACAACGCGAAAGACGAAGCACGTAACTGACACACTAATACAACGCGCAAGACAAAGCACGTAACTGAATCGTCACCGAGTCAAATCAGCGCGTACAGCGCGTCGTAATTGCAGCCTCCGCGATCAACTTCAGAAACATTTTCAGAGCTAATTGCGGAGGCCACGCTCCGCTGTGCTGAGTACGGTGAACGCCACTACCAACGCCACCTAGGTGGCGTTGGTAGTGCTTCTTGATGCCAGCGTCCCATCGAGGCGTCGTAGTGCTGAGACCACCGAAGCGTTCACTGTCGGTGCGCGTTAAATTATCTTGATTTAGAGACGCGTATACTTGAAAGTGTCGAAATATGATTGGGTGGTGGAAATTGTGTGAATAAGGGTTATAGGTTGTGAATGTAATGTCCTTAACAGTTCTAAGCAAAAATTGATTGGCCGGCACGCAACAAAATCGAAGCACCAAAACCAATCAAACAAGCCACGGTGAGCCTTTTCAAGCCGTGCCAATCCATATATTCATATAGTGTATCCTAAAATCAAGGTAATATACTAGTGCCCTTTCTTTTTTTAGCGGCACCAAACTTTTAAATATTGCCTGTGGCAGATATGACAATTCTAAACCTTGAGCTAAGTTACTCGACGAAGCGGCCATTGCTTCTACGAGAAATCAAAATGCTTAATTGAATAAGTAACATAATTCCACTATTTGTCTTTTTAATTAATTAGTTGATTTATGGCACATATTTCAATTTGCGAATTGTAGCCATTGAGTTCGCAAGGCGTATCCACTTGGAACGAATTCTTAGGACTACACAAGTTTCGAGATATCAACTTTCAATGTGTCCGACGAAATGCATTCGCGTTCCACTTACTTTTGTGTCTCAATGCATAAAACTGCATTTTCTTTTAAAAAATGCATAACAGTACATTTTTAATGCAAGTTTGACGCCGCATATCTAGAAACCGGCACCATCCTCAGCTCGGGAACTCACTAACTACAAGTCGGAGTTTGAAACATGTGCCGTAACGTAACTAATGGAAAATATACTTAGTTTATTATGTTAATTATTCAATTTAGCATTTTGATTTCTCATAGAAGTAATGGCCACCTCATCGAGCAATTTAGCTCAAGCGTTAGAATTGTGCTACCTGCCACAGGTAATTAAAAAAAATTGGTGCAGCTAAAAAAAACACCATATATAATACTCCTCATTCCATTGTGCAAGGACATCAGCACCAGATTTCCTTCAAGTAATTTGAGTAGGAATCTCTGTGCTACATGCGACCGCGGAAGGCTGTGATAGCGGTTATGCGCGGACGCAGTCCACGGAAGAAATTGAGTGAACATTCTGTAACAGCTGTCACACACACAATAAAAAAAAGAACTAAGCACACCCGTTCTACTGGAACTCCAAAGAGGAAACAAAGCCAAAATACTACTAAGACGGGCGCGCCCATGCAGTGGACCAACTGTACTTTCCCTTCGAAACCAAACCGTTATTCCGTTGCCGGAAGCTGCGTTGGCTGCAGCAACGCCCTCTAGCTGCAGGAAGCGAACTCCTTCAAGCAAGACGACGCACGTGGACAAGATTCCGTTCGTGCTTTTTTTCCTTTCCCACGCTACAGCGAGGAACCGTTGGATACGCACACAGCACGCGCGAGGGAAGTCGGCGACGCTCGTGCCCTCTGGCGCGCTGCTCCACCGCATTGCCGACGCGTGCTTCACGCCTGAGCGCGCGCTGGGCACCGCCTCAGCTCGACTTCCGATCAACCGACCACCAGCACGAGCGAACGATTGATCAATTAGACGACCGCACGTGCATTGATTAAAGATGCACGTTTAAAGAAGCCACACTGTCCAATGAGGAAAAAGTATCTCCCTAACCTGGGGGATCATCGCAAGGCAAACAAACAAACAAACAAATCTTAAGGGGCTAGTTAGTTTGAATTCTTGAATGAATAATTGCGCGATGTTGGAATAGGACGTTCAAATAACCGCTGTGGTTTATGAAGCACTTTCTTTCCGCCAACAACATAGTGCGATTGAAATGGCTAATAGGGTTTATCTCGCGTGTCATGCTGGATGTATTCGCAAGACTGATAACGGCCTGTCTCTGACCCCCATGCACAAAAGCAATTATGAGAGGTTTATAACCAGGTGATGGATTTAAAAGCACAAGCGATAGCATAGGTCGGCGTGAAGTGGATTTGGTGCGCACCCAATTGCGTCACAGTGATGTGCCGCTCATCATCTTGCAATAAACCACTGATTCACAAACACATACACAAGAAAGAAAAACAAAAAGAACGAACAAGGAAATCTTCCTTTTCTCTCGACCTCTGTGTCAACTAGAAATTCTGCGAAAGCCCCTCTGTGCACGATCGCCGGACTCCTCGCATGTCGTGAAGCATTTGCGAACCGTTTTCTCTGCCAGAGGCCCTTAATTACCTTTACGCCTGCGATACATTTCCTTGTTTTAACCAAGTGACATCTATATGCCATGTCCAGGTGAACTCTCACTCGAAACCAGCGTCTCGCGTGGTCTATGTCATGCCTTTGCTGCAGCAGGTCTTGAAGCGCTGTATCATAGCGGGAATTATAAGGGCGGAGCCCGGGAATTCGTCTATGACACTAAGAACACGTGAGCTCTATATAAGTTCGTTCGCAACAGTCTACTAAGGGAATGGACGACGCGGGCACGTGCAGCATTGTGTGCGGACTTCATTTTCCAGCGGCTTGAATCAGAACTCCGTGTTTTTGGCTAAAAGACGTCCACAACAGGAGAAGAGTAGAGGTTCCAGATATAAAATGTCTCATGGACTCGCTCTACAAGCTTAACTGGAACGGAAGGCAACACGAAGAAATATGGAAGCTGCAACAAGCGCGTGATCCGCCTATAATGCTGAGCTGTTCGACTTAAGGTTTTAACTGCCAAGTCCGAGCTGTACTCGTCCTGGCTACTTGTAGCGATATCAGCAAAGACAATCCGAACACGTCCATGGCCTCAGCTTCTTCTGCTTTGCTTGTCGGAGACGAGCCGCCTCCGTCAACTCCGTTCGCGTCGTTCATTTGAGCTTCAAGCGCTTGAGCATAATACTCGATGATTTCAATTACTTTCGTGCACTGCATGTTTAGATATCGAGCCTTACACGTGTGCTGAGGAAATCACTTTGGCAGCGCAAACTTCTTCCGTTCATAGTTCGGGCGAACATAACAAATAAGGCACACATGTAATTTTTTTTAATTTGATATAATGTCCAGTCATGCGCATGTGCTGTAACAAAATAAAGGTGGTAAACATGTACAGATTTTAACGAAAGAACACTACGGAGTTAAGATCGAAATAAATAATGAAACTGCTGTTTCGCATAAAATTCTCCAAAGCAGTCTGATCTACACAAATATTATACGTTCCAGATAGCTAGAATACTAAGCAACGCTGTCTTACCTAGAACCAATGTGAAACAAGCTTAAGATCGTATATCAATGTGTAATGGCCAGTAGAATGCAGCTTTACGTGGGAACTTTTGAAATAACTTACCACTGAGCGGTGGCCAACGCACACGTGGTCACGGCTGCTTTATCGCTGCCACTATCCGACCGGCTTCTCCGTGGTAAATCGAATTAGAAATCGTTTGCTGTATCCACAGTAGCGGCGATGCCGGCTTGCAGAAAAATCGCCCGCATCACTTGACGATGCCGGTGAAAATCCCCCAAGATTTAAATGGCCACGACGTAGTGCAGCTTGTGCGTTGCCAGCGAACGACATGTACAGCTGGACACCGAACTGGCGTTTTTCGTCGCGTCACTGGTTTTTGTTGAACCCCATGAATCATGTGCGATTCCAAATAATTATCAGCTGTGGTCGCTCTTGTATGGAACTCAGCAATAGATGTGTCTTCTGGCGCTTGTTCCTTAAGTAATTCGAGGACGCAGTCACAATTAACGATGCCATGATTAATATCAGAAGGACCGTCTGTTGAGTTAGTTGGTGTAACATAGTAGTAGCCCTCGTCCGCGTCTGTCGTGTCTCCTTCGTGTGTATATGTATTTATTTGCGCTATATCTGAAAGTAACCATGATTAAATAATTCACCTCGGTATTTTGTGCTTGCGGTTTCACTCCGCGGTAAGTGGTCGCACAGATGCCCATTAGCGCATATTGATATAAAAAATGTTTGGGTCAGTACTCCTTTAAAGGGAAGAGGCAACAAAATTTTCGACCCTGTAAAGAGCATATTCTCGGAGGAGGGTAGTTGTAAGGCAGCTCTCCCTGCAATATCTTATTTTTGGAATACGAAGGAATGCGTAACGAATATCTCGCAAAAGTAGACGTTCTTTTGTTTATGTATTTGCCCGCGTTAGCTCAAAATGCGTGCGGCGTTGGTGACTGTTGCTGGAGCCTCTCATATAAATAGGCACTTGGTGCCGCAGCTAAACGTCGCGTCCCTTCCTTCCCCCTCCCCCACGGCCTCTCGCGCGTCTGAAGAAGGCGCGTTTGCTCTACATATATGGTGATTGTAAAGGAGAAACGAGACGCCTAATTCTGCAGCCCTTAAGCGAGCACGGCGCAGAACGCGCGTTTGTTCTCCGCCGTGCGTTCACTCCCCGTGAAAGACGCGCCCCTCGCGCCCTTTCACTCGCACATACAGCGTTCGGCGCGCTGAGCCGTGCTCCCTCAAGGGCTGCAGAAGATAGCGCCAACCTTTCCCTTTCCCTCAAGAACCACTTACCGGCGACGATTTCATCTCCAAATGACGTCATACGGAACCTCACGGCGACGGCGACGGCGACGGCGACGGCGACGCCGACGGCAGAAATCTGCTTTTGAGTGTCCATATAATTGCTATCGCAATAATATGCCAAAACAAAATAGATAAACAAACGCCGCAATCATGACCGCTCGCCGGAAATGACGCCTACTCGGAACGTCGAGAACCAGTGCGGCGCCTCGGCATGACCTCCGAAATCCGGTGGCAACCGCGGCCACGGAGATTCCAACAGAAATTACTACGGGGAACTCTGACGGTCGTACCTACACGGGGGTCGCAAGTATGACTCTTCAGGCGCCATCATTCAGATCTATGTACTACCCATCAGAGCATGCAGCAGATTAGATGGTATCCAAAGCCCGACGTCTATTACGTGTTCCTGGCGTTCAAAATCGCTTCCGGCGCATTCAACAAGCGAAATAATAGCCTTTAAGATTCGCACGTTGAATCCAGAGAGCGCCACCCTATGGGGCGTGGATTCGGACACCCCTTCATCTCGTTCTGGCTTCAAACGGCTTCTTGACATGGCAATTCTTTCCACAACATAAATTGCGTTACAAATGCAACTATCTCCAAGGACTCTGTGTGTACAAACGCTCCTCTTGCTATCACGTATTTAGTAAAATTTTATTGCTTGAAAATTTAGTCCAATAAAGGCACATAAAGCATAAAACCATTGCGCTACAAGGACGTTTGAAGCCACAAGAACGAAGATGAAATCAAAGCCGTCTGCTATACATCATTTATGGTAGATGAACGATCTCAATGTCAGAGTTCCGCCTAGCGATTATACAGCAGTCCCCAGCGTAGGGTAGCCAACCGGACTTTTGACTGTTTAACAACCATGCCTTCCTTTTACCTCTCTCTGTCTACGCCCGCGGGGCACTGAATATTTCCGACGCCATGCTTTGCGATCTGTGGCATATCCACTAACCACCAGGTGCCGTGTCATCAGCTAAGATGTTATTCAAAGGTTCTTAATAAAAAACAATATGTAATTCCTATTCCTGCAGCTCTGTGCCGACTTGATTCTTTTCATTCGCCAACCACGGTGAAGTTCATGTCGTACATCCTGCAACGTCAAAAAAGAGAAGAAAAGAAATAGAAAAAAAGAAAAGGTTTGGCGTTTTTGATCCCTCTTCTGCCATTCTTTGCAAAACAGTGAAGTAGCTATAGAAGAGAGCAGTGACCTCTTAAGTCCCGCAAACTAGTACACCAAGCGCACAAGTAGGGTTTAATTGGGAAAGCCCACTAACTTGTATTCTACACGTCGTTGGAAAAGCCTGGTTTTTGAGTGGCCGGTCATGCAAAAATAGTTACCCACCCTGCACTCGTTAAGTGTATATCTTTGCGACGATATCTGCGCGAAATAAGAAAATTTAACGGCTCAAAACGATCGCTCCGCGCGATATAACGCCTTACCTCGTGTCCGTAAGGACTCGTTTACAATGGTCCGCGCTTTGCACGCCACCCTTCGCTATACAGGCAGTGCCGAGAAGTGCAGTGCCTGTGCGATTACATCTCCGTTCCATATTTAGGCTCTCAACGCCGTTCCCTCGGGGCCAGTGGATCGCCTAGAGCAAACATTTCTCCGCTCCGATAAACATCGCCTTATCGGCTTTGCCTTTCTTACCTTATTTACCTACCCGTAGCATTTGTCTTTGTCCCAAGCGGCAGGAGCCGCGCGCGCGTGCATGTGCGCTTTCGCGTGCCGTCCGATAGCGATCGCGTTGCACAATTTTCTCGGAGGCATTTTTCCCTCGTAAAGCTACTTAAGCGAGTCAATCGAACGAGAAACGCCGCCGGCGGGATGCGGAGTGTTTTTCCTGTACACGGGACGTGTTTGCGTAATAGGCTTCGAGATGTAATCCGGCGGGTCCGGGAGTGTTTGTTCTTTTCGTGCTCGCGCAAGAAGAAGTCATGTCGTAGCTCGGAGAGATCGCGACGTTTCGTAGCTATAGCTGTTTTTGTATGCACTGCGGAAGTACTCTTGGAGGAACACGCCCGCACGCTGTTTGCTGGACGCGTGGGAAAGCTATACTTCCGTATATTGCGAAAACCGATAAGATCGCTGAGGCGCAGTATCGCCAATAATTCGAGTTTGTTACCTGCCGTTGTGGCTTAGTGGCGTTACGTTGTCAAGCATAATGCCGGGGGTTCGATTCCCGACCACGGCGGCCGCATTTGGATCATGGGTGAAATGCAAGAACGCCCGTGCATTGGGTGCAAGTTAAAGAACCCCAGGTGATCCTAATTAATACGGAGTCTCCTCTGACTACCGCTGGCCTAATTTTTAGATCGTGATTTTGGCACGTAATACCCCAGATATATTTTTCGTTTTTTTTTCTTTAATTGGGGTTTCTGAACGTGTGCTGAACCGCCGAGCAGTCAATATGCTGTGTTTCATTAGGGGCGCTCGAACGTTACGGGGCATACAGCTCTCGCGAGTGCGATATTCCTCAACGCCTCAACGGTGTTACCGCATATATGCAAAAGCACCTGGCTTACGGAAATTTGTTTCCTACAGCGGCAAAAAGGCACCATGGGGAGTTAGTTGCCCTTTGTATATAACGCAGCGTACTTGCGTATTATTTCAGCGGGATTTATAGTTCCGTCTTGATTGTGCTGACCCTTTTTTTTTTAAGGGAGCATCCATTTTATGGTATCGTTGTTGTTATTTGCCTTGCGGGCGGGCATTGATATTTATATAACTCGTATAGAGCAAGTGGCAATTGCTTCTTCAATATGTATAGTTATTCAGTATGCATTGCGTCTGAAGTAATTCTGTCTTAAATATTATCGTTTTGTCCACGTCTATTACACTCCCTGTGTTTATTTGTGCACTGGTCTGGGGGCTCAGTGGAATACCTACATGTCAAAGCATACTCTTTTACGCGTGACATGCGCAAAGCTGGAACTCTCCGTTTACTATTCGCAGTTGCAATTTACTATACAGCTGCATAATTTGTGTTCTGAATCAAAACGAATGTAGGAAGTCGAATACCATGCCTGCTTTTACGCCATATTTTCGTGGCAACCCAAATGTATTTGGGCCTCCCTGAGCAACAAAGCTCAGGGAGGCCCAAAATATAGGTTTTTTTTTTTTTTGAACAAAGACGCACGCGGTCGCTGAGGCTTTGTTGTCAACTAGCGATGAGACGAAGCACAAGTCATCTGTTACCTTTCATTTGTGGCTAGTGTAACGTTGCATGTAAGAATGAAGGTGAAATAAAAAGTGCTGTCAGTGGCTCCGATGCCTCAATTATCCGCGACATTTTCTGCTCCGCATTGTCATAAGGTGTATTTCATTTTCAAGTAAAGCGCAAACTCGAAACAACAGACATGCTTCCGGTTATATGCGTCAATGCCATCGTCCACCAATGCTCAGGGTATACTTATTAATATGTGTCCCTCATTTTTCATGATGTTTTCGACTGGTCGTTTCAAGGCGCTCCGCCAGCTCTGGACAGTTGCGTGCATCCGGATTTAGTTCTCAATGTGACAATAAACTCACCCCAACACTGGCATTAAGGCTTCGGTATCCAAATATTGAATCCACCAGAATTCATCATCGGCAGGCATCCTCTAGAGTCTGTGCAGGAGTACGTTCATCTAGGTCAATTACTTACCGGGGACCCTTACCATAAAAACGAAATTTACAGAAGAATAAAAGGGGGCTGGAGTTCATGCGGCAGGTATTAATATATCCTGAGAAGGAGCTTGCCACTGTCGTTGAAAAGGAAATGTAAATACGTTCTACTGGTGTTAACATATATAGGGCCGAATCTTGGAGAATAACAAAGAAGCTCGAGAACATGTAAGGACCGGGCAAAGATATTAACAAAAAGTATTAAGCATAACGTTAAGAGAGGGGAAGAGAGCGTTGAGTATCAGAAAGCAAACGGCGATAACCGTTATTCTAGTTGACATTAAGACTAATAAATGGAGCTGGGCAAGCCAAGTAATGCGTTGGCCAGATAATTGGTGGATCATTAGTTACAGGGATACCAAGGGAAGGTAAGTGCAGTCAAGGACGGCAGAAAACTAGGTGTGGTTATGAAATTAGGAAATTTGCAGGCGCAAATTGGAGCCAGCGCAAGACCGAGGTCATTGGAGATCGCTGCGAGAGGCCTTCGTTCTGCGGTAGACATAAAAATACGTTGTTGACGATGATGATCCTGACTGAAGGCAGCATTGTAATTAAATAAACGTTAGTTGTCGTTTGTCAGAGCGCTAGGAAACGACCATTTGAAGACGCCAAACGCCCTATAATATCCTGCTCCTTGCGTGTGCCCTGTCCGGGGTGACAATGTACCAGGTTGCATGCGAATACCCCAAAGAGAAGCCCACTATACATGGATCGACGACACTAGAAGCTCCCATTTGCGTTCGGAAAAGTACCTGTAGTAAAACTACAAACACGGTATATATATGCCCCCCACGCTCGCACCATCGGCAGCCATCAATACATTGCACTTGTCCCGGGCACCAGAGATTCCCTTTGCAGATACCCCAAGCAACTCTCCCGCCTCTTCCTCTGTATAATTCCGACACATCCTTCTTGCGATTATTACACACACTACCTTGTGTGCACACAGATGCCAATAACAGCACGTGCTAGCAGTGGCAGCAGTGCGGGCACCACGTGTCGAAGCCGCGCACCGAACGAGGCAGTTCAGCAGAGCCGCGATGCGGCGGCGCGTGGCGCGCGGCGAAGAACACCACCAGAACGGTCTCTTATCGCGTCTCTCCATCTTCGGGTTCCATGATGAGGATCCTAATGAGGGAGAGCGAGGCGCGCAAAGTGGTCGTGCGCGCGCGCGCTCCCCTGGTGGAGGAGGATGCAGTTAATGCTTTTTCCACGAGCGTGCAAGCGTGAGGATGCGGGTAGAATGGCGTCCGCGCTGGCGCCGGCTCGCTCTGTCTGCGTGCCTCTCTCTTTCGCCTTCGGTCGATCATTGTTGGCAAAGTAGAGGTTTCTCAGCTGCAAACGAAAGAAAGAAAAAAAGGGGGTTCTTATGCGAGCTGTTGCTAGGCAAACATCAAGAATAGCGTCAGCTGAAAGAAGCCCTCGACGACACTCTCATACTACTCCCCGATCCTGAAGAAGCCCTGTCTGATACTACTCAAGCATGCAGATGTTTAGATCGATTAACAAATTTGAGAAAGAAGGCTCTTCACCATATGCCAGGGTTCTCGCCCGCTCATCAAAGTTTCATTGCATGTTTGGTAATTACCTATTGGCTCTAGGATATTAAGACACCACTCTCTGGGCCTGTAACCGTAGTAGTTACATAAAGTCTCCCCCACATTCTTGAGTTCTTGCAACGTTTCATCTCAGTAGGTGTTCTCGCACACCTGTAGCGATCATTTGCAGAATTCGATGCGATTACACGCTTTGCACAGCAACTGTCAACATCTAGAAATTATTGTTAGTTGCGGTCTCGAGCTACTGACACACGGGCGAATAGCTCAAGAGACATGTATCTGTTCTCCCGATAACGAAGTCACTGTGCGTGCTCAGTGCCCGTGTGCGGCTATTCTGCAGCGCTCGCACACCGCACGATAACGAGAAAACGCGTGTTTTCCACTGCTGTCTTTTCACTGTTCGTTTTCGTTGCTGATAAAGGGCTTAGAAACACACTTTTTTATTCTTCTTTTGTCTTTTCTATAATCCCGCACGCCACAGAGCAACGGCCTGCGGCAGCCTTGCAAATACCATGCTTATCTCTTACCTTCCTCCGCTGCCACTGTATTATGCATGTTTACTGTGGATGAATATGCAAATTGGGCTTATAGTGTTTCACCCTATAAGGTATATCTTGAGGAGAGCTCGGTGACGTCCATGAGCGGTCTTGGTCCCAGCAATTGATAATGGTAGACGTTACGTTGTATTGGTTACAGGCTGCGTTAGCCTTACATTGTTCCTGCCGGCATTTACTCCACAATAATTACATGCATCAATCAACAAGCGTCGCTAGCAGACACAGCGCCGCGAAAAAGTACAAACCGTAGAAACTTGTACAAACTAACCCCAAGCGTGGGCAAACTGACTATACCAACTATGCTTCGAATCAGAATGTTCCAACCTATCTCAATGGGGAATGAACAGGCCTCTGTGAACGACACGGGACAGTCAAAAACGACACAATAATTTTGGGAAAATAATAAAAATGGTACGTAATGAGCCGAAGCTTGCGAAACATGTACAAGAGACAAATGGTTTGTAGAAAAACTGTGTATACAACAAAAAGATGAAGTGCTTCCATGTCCAGAAGCACACTGGCCTTTTTCTTCAAGAATCCGTATAGTTTGAGGAAATAGCGCAGATATAATTCAGAATGTTTTGTTGGCATGCCACAGTAGCCAACCAAAGGTACAGGATGATTTCGCTACCCTACCAGATCCTTGGCGTTTGTAGATAGTATGGGAAGACCGAATAAATCTCCAATAGAGACCGTACCATGGACCAGTCACTAGCTATGTGATTTGTTGGAAAGGCGAGAAGGTGTGCAGTCATTGTGCACCGGTTTCAGTTGTAGGTTTCCATTTTTTCTTTAATTTACTTGTTATAAGTGAGCCAAGGTAAATATAAGGAGAACCTAGACATGCTATGAAGACTTATTTGGAAGGAATATGTATTTCCGCAGGCTCAACCATGTTTCATGGCGCAAAAGCAGCGCAAATTATCGAAGTGTAGAAAAAAAAGGAGCCTGGTTAAAGGAAAGAACCACACGACACGGGCGCTAAATACCAACTGAATTTTATTGGTCAAAAACTCAGAAACATTACTACCAGAACGTGTTGAAGGCCAGGCCATGTTCAAGGCAAGCCAAACATTCCGGCGTATATCATTGCCTGATGTCACAGAGCTGTTTAAAAAGCTTGAAGAAGCGGGTCGCTTCTTGTTGCATGTTTTGTTTCCTTAATTTCAACTAGGTGGCATTGTAAAACACTCTATTTCGCTGCGATCCACTGGATGGATACAACGAATCTCTGTGAGTCAAGGCTCTTTTGTATGCACGTGGCTCACAGTACAGGCCTACATGTAAAACAGAAGTGCGAAATGCACAAAGGAAAGAAGAATAGGACAGGAAAGAGAAAGAGAGAAGAGTGAAAAAAATATCGTATTATCGCGGTGAAGGTGACTAAGCACCATCAATATCTGTCATATCTATCCAGTCTGTATTAGAGTATGAAGCCAGAAGAACCTGTAAAGTCGTTCCCGCTGACATCGGTCTAGACTGCTGTCCAATTCAGACTTCTGAAAATCAACTTGCTTGTCCTGTGTGGGACAGCGCGTTGCTTTTACACTAACACGACGACGTTCTCTAAGATTGAGCACTATATGGTTTCTCTGGTGCTGAAAATGTTAGAGTGAATAACAAACTGAACAAGTATGCACTCATTCATATTTAAGGGCAGCGCGAAAATATATGCAGGAGGACAGAAAGACACCATGCTTTGTCCGGTCGTTCTCTATTTTTATTTCGTAGGGATAGCAATTGGTTCTTTAAATAATTAGATAAATAAAAGAATAGGAAGGGAAAGAAAATTGCTACGGACAGCAGTAACTGCTAAGCGCAGTCTGTCAGCACCTGAACCGCGGTCAGTAGTGGAGGAAAGGGGGGGGGGGGGGGGGCTAAAAGGACAGGGAAAACGGATAGAGTAAACGAGAATGATTTACATATACAATCCTGTGTACGCTTCGGAACTACCCTAAAACATGAATCATAGAGACAGCTGTCGGCCACTCCGGTCCGTAAGCAAGAAAAACGGTCAACGGCTGTCACTGCTGCACCAATGACGAGGTGCTCGAAAACCGGCTCCTCGCGGGTTTTCGATCACAACTGAGCACACAACAAAATATAGATAAGGGCATGATGAAAAAAAAATGTCACAGTTTCGCCCTAAGGGCGAAGCAATGAATGCGATAGCAACACAGCAATGTCATACGAAGTAAGGTGAGCGGCTTTGGTAGCAATATGAATTGTAGTAAACATGAGCTGATTAAGTAAGCAGGTGTGCTGCGGCGTAAGTAGACCGACATGAAGAGAGACTCGATGACCACGAGAAGGCGCGTGTGAAACGGTGGTGTTGATGAGAAGCGCTTCCCGTGGGCAGCGCGTGCGAAGGGACACACCTGTAGCGCTGCACTGCCGATCCGGGCAGCATTGCGTGTGTAGCGTGCGTTGGAAAATGTGGCCCGACTATTACGAACTGAATGAACAAGCGTGGTGTGAGCGCGCACAAACACGAAGAGATCACACTGAATGACAGCAGACAACGACTGTCAAAACGCTGGCAGCAAGCATACGCCGCAGCGGGCGAAGGTAGTACGTGCGGTCTATCGCTTCAACGGAAACTGAACTGCGAATGCACGGCGCTTAAAGGTCAGAGCCGTGTGGAGATAAGAGACGGTGCGAGCGAGCGACGAGCGCGGTTGTTGGCAGAGAAGTGCGCCCCCCCCCCCCCCCCCCGCTTCCTCCGGCGCTGGCTTCCCGCTTCCTTGCTTGCGCGTGGGAGAGATAAGAGACTGCGGACGAGCGACGAGCGCGGTTGTTGGCAGAGAAGTGCCCCCCCCCCCCCTGCTCCCTCCGGCGCTGGCTTTCCGCATCCTTGCTTGCGCGTGGGAGATTGAGTGCGTTCGCTCTCCGTGATAGCGCGCGTCCCCGCACGCTTCCTGTCGGGCATACGGCGCGCGGCGAAGATTTTATCTATAGGGAACCTCACGGCGACGGCGACGGCGACGACGACGGCGACGACCACGGCGACGACGACGGCGACCGGCAGAAATCCGGTGCAAGTGTCCATATAATTGCTATCGCAATAAAAGGCGTTTCGTAACACGCGTGGGGCCGAAATGTGTCCGCGCGGAAGACACGCCAATAGAACATGTTTCGAAGGCGCAGACGCGACAAGGGCTTGGCCACCCTAAAGGTACCCGAAGAAATAAACGCACGTAAAGGGAGAAAAGGACATCGATACGGTGGCGGCGCGGCCTTCAGATGTTCAGCGGGCGTCCATCGGCACTCATTACTGTCCTCCGGGGCAGAGTGCCGCAAAACGGGATCTCCTCGACCGTGGTGCCGGCAGGACCGTACGGGTTCTTGGAAAAGGAAAGAAAGAAGCGACCGAGAGGAGGAAGAACGGCGGAGATAACGTTAGGGCATGCTTCGGCCTCACGGACCGCTCACGAAAGAACTCCACCCCTGCAGCTACCGCGGGTTCGCTGCTGAGAGGAAAGAAGGCAGGCAGCTCACCCCTGTCGCCATGCTGCAGCACGCGCTCGCGCGTCACGAACCAAGCCGTGTCACGCGCGCGAGCGCTGCCCAAAAGAAAGCGCCCCGCTAGTCGGAACTCCGCCCACGGTGTCTGGCCCTCACGCACTAATGGCGGGAGCCGGCGCGCCGTGATCCTTTGACCTTGCCCTCCGAGCCCGTCATCACCGTTCGCACGCGCCGCACCAGACCTTGCCGGTGTGGCGCCGGCAACCAGCCTTTTTCGCCCTCGCCGCGTGCCTCGGGTGCAAACTAGTGAAAACGTGCCGGCGACTTTAGGGGGTGTGCTACGCGAAGGCGGCAGCAGTGTACGGCCAAGCAGGCAGCAGCAGCAGCAGGCGTGATGGCTAATGTTACAGCAGGCAGCAGAAGGGGACCGACGGCGGAGTCGGCATGCGCCGTAAATTTCGGCAGGCGGGTGGGCGGGGCGGCGACGGTGAGAAAAATCACGGGGAGCACACGTGCGCGGAGTGTACGCGGCGTCCACACATACGGCTGCTTTCACGAGGGCCTATATAGTGAAACGAGGAGGAGAGATTAGCGAGTCGAAATGCTCCCAAACAAGCGGCTTCGCGAAGAAACCTACAAAGCATAAACACAGTATAGGAAGGAGAGCTTAAAGAATGGAGCGCCTAACAACACCAGTAAGGCCGAAGGCAACGCTCACTAGTACGGAGCGGCAGGACAGGACGTTCCTTTACAGGGCGCCTCTGATTAGGACTGGGTGTTGCTTCGGGCGCGAGCGCTGGGGCACTGTTATTTCTGCTTTCCGGAGACCGAGGTTGCCTGAATCGCCTAAATGAAGGAAAATGAAAAAATAAGAAAGAAAGAAACAGGAAAAGAGGCCGTAGTCAAGGGAGCAAAGCCAACTAACAACGAAGGAGGCGGCTTCTGTTTCCAAACGGCCGCCGCCGTCTGTTTCCCACGTTAGGTCCTTCCCAGTTTATGGAAGGAAAAAAAAGGAACGGCCCATCATCGTCGCTCCCGGGGTTAGGTTAGGAGGACAGTGCCGGTCTTTCATTCGTAAACGAGTCAGTGGGAGCCTGGAAAGAGCCAAAGTGCTGAGGGGGGGGGGGGGGGGGGGGAGAGAGAAGTTGGGGAGAAGTGTCGTCAAACGAGTAGCACAAAGTCCCGCCGCCGCTATGGCCCCAAGCAATGTCGGGCGCCTTGAAGCATCGATGTCGTCGGCTGCCAGAAGCTCAGTATCGTCTGCTACCACTGCTGCGCGGCTTCTTTGTGATGAACTGGCCGTTCGTCTCCTCTTAAAGGGGGAGGGGGGGGGGGGGGGTCAGCTGTCCTTTATTTTTCCGTTTGCCTCCGGGTTCTTCTTTTTCCACTTCACAAAGCGTGCCGCGCGCCGAGTTCGTCGCAGCCGTTAACTTGCGCGCGTGTAAAGAGAGAGAAAAAGTCGTAACGAGGTCTCGGTCGCTTTTAATCTTTCGGAAAATGCCAGAAGGGCAAGCCGATTAGCCTCTCCTCTCTCTATTTATCGTCGCTTTTCAACAGCGTTCGTCCATTAGCGGAAGCAAGTCGTAAAGGCGGAGCACTAAACTTTCTGGACTGGAGCAACCAGCGCCTTCATTCTATATGAAGTCGCTGTTATCCGTGGACACACAAAAGTAAAAGTAAGTTTCCGCCACTACGGGCTCCTTCGTGTCAAACTTGCACACGCGATTTATTTCTTCTATACCCTCCGCTGTGCACAAAGCTCCCAGAAGCTGTAGCTGCATTACTTAGAGCGTTCATCATAATAAAATGCTGTCGCGCGGAGCGCATTATTGCTACAAGTTAACTGCGGGCTTGTACGAACGGTAGATACCTCTTGAACAAGGAGGGTGGATGTGGAATAAAGTGGGGGATATGTGTTGGCGGCAGACATTCTAGGCCAGGAAGTTTGACGTACATGTGCGAACGTTTCCCCTCTCTTTTCTACAAAGGGTGCAGTCAACTGACCAGGTTCGTGTTGAGGCATCAAGCACTGTCGGGTATACTGCTTAATTCTTGAAAGGGTAGCAAACCGAACGTGACTCAGATTGACCTCACTGCCTTCCGTTCCCTTTTCTCTCTCTCTCTCTCTTAAAGCTGGCTGGTAGGGAATAACATGGAATTACTTTATGTTTAAAACAAAGCACCTCTTCGGCATTATTTGTCTCCAAATCGTGTTCTTCCGGTGAAAATGAAAGCAACCCGTTTGACAGGTACGACTGGCAATGCGCATGATGTAGCTTTAAAAGATCATCGGCCACGTATTGTTGACATCATAAGTATGGCGGGCGCACGATCAACGATAAATCCAAATTACAACTACGAGTAACTTGAGCCCGCCAAAGTCACGACTCATAACATGACGTCGTTCCGCGTGATGTAGGGAAAAAGAACGCCGAAAACGGCGCTCCGTCTTCTGGGAGGTCATTCGATCAAGAGTCAAGGTTATGTTTCACTTGCACTAATGTGTCGTAGTGTAAGGAAGTGAGAAATATAGCATGATTCCACGTCCATTTCTGACTTCCTGCACATACTACTAGGAGCACATCGTGCAGAGCTCACAGACATTTTCAATACTGTGTTGCATGGGTTGGAATATTTCAATACCCGAAAGCGTACGTTACATATAGGCAACGGTGCTTATGACTTTTATATTTTCTCGTAACGCTTTCTTGAATATGGCAGAATTTGTCACTGTAGCGATGTAATAGAGGAAGGTGATTCCAGACCTTGCAAATGGGAGGGGAGATGTGTTACGCAACAAAGTGAATAGAGTGAAGGTCGGTTTGGCTTGTGAAAACGCATACTTTGAAGCTGGCAGCGGGAAGAAACTTACCTATGCATAATAGATAGTAAGAGCTCTTTTTTTATTTTTTTAGTGGTGGGTTAATGCGGTTATTTGCGGAGGAGGGGAGGGGGGGGGGGGGTACTGGTGATTAGCGACAGCATTGCCGGCATGATTGCTGGTTAGGCAAACCAAGTGCTGTTTGCATACAAGAAACACTGAAATAGGATTAAACTAGTAAGACTATTTCTAAATATTTTCGATGGCATATACGTTAACGTGCAGGTCTGCCCTTTCGGTGCTACACACGCCACAACTTTGCATTTATAGATGAGGGTACCAGAAGTTGCATGATGTGCTTAGAACACCTCAATGCCCCCCCCCCCCCCCCCTCCCGCCCACACAGACGCACTATGTAATGTGTTTATTCTTGCTCTTTAGTTCGCATAGATCCTTTTGAGAAAACACACGGAGTGCTCGTATATAGTGCAATTTGGTCTGCTCAGGTGGCTCAACTGAAGAGGCTGACATAATACTTGCACGAGAATTGTCAATGTCCAGGTAGCTAATTAAGGATATTCACTAACTCAGCTTTTAATTACTGACTTTAGGTCACATGTTACAATTGTGAATATGACGTGCCATGGTTACGCAATGTCTTCTTAGCAGACAAATACTTGGTGAAAGCCTGAGTTCCAGGCCAGAGAGAAACAACATAGGAGATGAAAGGCAGAGAGGTTAACCAGTCTAACTGTCCGGTAGGATACTTATATACTAAAAGAAGGAGAAATGGTACAAAAAATGCGGAGACAGAGAAAAAAAAACTTTATTTATAAAGTTGCAGAGTTTCAGGGTTCCTTAGTCCACAGACAGCCTCACTGGCGAATGTCGCCAAAGCCGAGTCAATGAAGTCCGCCAGATATACCCTTGATCTTAGCGGGTGATGGCTTGAGTCCGCCACCCGGAGCTGGATTAGCACCAGAATGAAGTGGGAGTTCGGTGAGGTGGGTGCGAGCGACTGGTCATAGTCCCAAAGTATGATGAAAAAAACAAGATGTGAAGACAATCTGTCCGCACAAGCACGGGGAAATGAACTGGCAACAACAGTTTTATTGCGATAGCAATTATATGGACACTCAAAAGCAGATATCTGCCGTCGCCGTCGCCGTCGCCGTGAGGTTCCGTATGACGTCATTTGGAGAAGAAATCGTCGCCATCATCATCGCTGTATGTGCGAGTGAAAGGGCGCGAGGGGCGCGTCTTTCACGGGGAGTGAACGCACGGCGGAGAACAAACGCGCGTTCTGCGCCGTGCTCGCTTAAGGGCTGCAGAAGTAGGCGTCTCTGTTCTCCTTCACAATCACCATGTATGTAGAGCAAACGCGCCTTCTTCCGACGAGCGAGAGGCTGTGGGGGAGGGAGAGGGAAGGGAGGCGACGTTTAGCTGCGGCACGCAGTGCCTATTTATATCAGAGGCTCCGGCAACAGTCACCAACGCCGCACGCAGTTTGAGCGAACGCGGGCAAAACGCCGATGGCGTCGACAACAGTTCCGCGTGTTGCTGATGCTGCTGCATGTCCAAGTTTATACAGCTGATAAATCCAATATCATTACTCCGTATAGCTCTCTACAAGTTTGCTATCGCAATTGATGCTTCGCCTTTCAGGTGAAACTGCGACAATTTTTTCAGTCAGTCCTCGTGCTTTAAGCACACACACCTATGCACTAGTGTTTGTAGAGCAACTCAGTCTACCGTTGGCTGGGACCATGGTCTAAGAATTTTTTTTTTTTTTTGTTATGAAAAGAAAGAAAAAGAAAAGGCAGTCCTGAAGTGGCAATGCGGAAAAGCTAGACTCTGGTATTTGCCTGTAGTGTAGTGGCTCTAAGTGTCATTGTGCCAGTGTTTCACAAAAGATTACTTCGGCAAGAACACTTCGGACATGTCTTTACGATAGCAAACTGTTGGGCAGATAAAGCCACGCTTACTGTCTGGATTCATTCTTTGTCCCGAGCGAAGAGCATGTTTACTTGCGACCCGGGTTTTCTACGAATAGCTGTCGAGCTAGTTTCCAAAACAGCGCTTCTACTGCTTGCGTTCTCGTCTTTTTTTTTTTTTACTTCTTTCTTTCTGACGTTTTCTTCTTTTTCATCTTTCTTTTTTTTTCTTGAATTTTTCTTCTTTTTTTTTTGCTGTCCAGGATTAGACACACAAATAAGTATAGTACTGAGCGAGTATCTTCTGCAAGATATACGTAAACCAGAGTTACACTTCCAACGTAGAGGTACATTCAACCGATAACAATTTTGGGCTGCGGAGGGGCCACTCAGGGCTTGTCGCTTGAAGCCTTGCATGCCACGAAACACATAATGACACAGAGAACACAACTGAGCTACCACATAGTTTTTTTTTTCTTTGAACGGTTTTGTCCGGCGGCCTAATATGGCACTTAAATGAAAGCATGGATACACTTCACATGTGAGCATTCACATGCATGATGAAGTGTCGATGAGCCAACCCGTGGAACTGTTTTTCTAGTTAGTGCGTAGCGCGTTAGTTGTGAAGATTCTCTCCCTTGTAACCCTCATTGCTGGACACAGTCACAACAAATGGCGATTGTCCACCGTAGATGAGGTAGCAGAACGCTTCGCACAGCTGACGGGACATTCAGATGCTGGACCCCGGACCCAAGTGACGGAAGGTGTAAGGGTGCCGTAATTACAAAATGACGCCTTGCGCACCACTCGTCAGACAGGCAAATTGAAATGTGCGAGAACATTGCTTATACTGTCGCTTATAATTGCCATCAGAAATAACGCTATTTATCACCGGCAACTGTGACTCAGTGAACGTGATGTCCAACTCAGCACAAGGTCGTGCGGGATCGATTCGCAGCCGCGTGGCAACGGTGTCCTGATATGAGGGGAACGCCCGCTCACTTCGGTTTAGGTGCATGAATAAAACTAAAAAAAAATGTAATTGATTTTGAAACAAGCAGAAGTTGAACACATGAATGTTTTCTTTCACAGGAAATTAAGCAATCTTGCAGTATCTGACGAAAAGTAGAGGTGTGCCAGTACTAAAAATGTTGTATAGGTGCCGAATGACTTCCGCTCTTTCAGGCATCACTGAAGTAGATGAGTAACATTAAGTTTTATCTAATGCTCTGTTCTTAGCACATTTCCTCAATTACTGTCATTATTGGAGGCTGCATGGGAAGGACCAACGCACCAGCTTGCTGCCTGCTAGCCACTTTCCATTACTCGCTGTCTAAGACAGAAGTAAGCCATAGGCCAACCCAAACTTCAACACAACTTATTCCCAATATTTGAAAAATAGGAACCTCTTTTTGTGAGCCTCTGCGTAAAAAATGTCACAGTTTCGCCCTAAGGGCGAAGCAATGAATGCGGTAGCAACACAGCAATGTCATACGAAGTAAGGTGAGCGGCTTTGGTAGCAATATGAATTGTAGTAAACATGAGCTGATTAAGTAAGCAGGTGTGCTGCGGCGTAAGTAGACCGACATGAAGAGAGACTCGATGACCACGAGAAGGCGCGTGTGAAACGGTGGTGTTGATGAGAAGCGCTTCCCGTGGGCAGCGCGTGCGAAGGGACACACTTGTAGCGCTGCACTGCCGATCCGGGCAGCATTGCATGTGTAGCGTGCGTTGAAAAATGTGGCCCGGCTATTACTAACTGAATGAACAAGCGTGGTGTGAGCACGGACAAACAAACACGAATATATCACACTGAATGACTGCAGACAACGACTGTCAAAACCCTGGCAGCAAGCATACGCCGCAGCGGGCGAAGGTACGTGCGGTCTATCGCTTCAACGGAAACTGAGCGGCGAATGCACGGCGCATAAAGGGCAGAGCCGTGTGGAGATAAGAGACGGTGCTGGCGAGCAACGAGCGCGGTTGTTGGCAGAGTAGAAGTGAGCCCCCCCCCCCCCCCCGCTCCCTCCGGCGCTGGCTTCCTGCTTCCTTGCTTGCGCGTGGGAGATTGAGTGCGGTCGCTCTCCGTGATAGCGCGCTTCCGCTCGGGCATACGGCGCGCGGCGAAGATTTTATCTATAGGGAACCTCACGGCGACGGCAACGGCGACGGCGATGTCGACGGCAGAAATCTGGTTGAAGTGTCCGTTGAAGCTGGTCAGCTTTCTGCCGGGTTACAAATTGTAAAATTTTGTCCCAGTGGGGCAGAAATGCATGGTCAGGATATGCATGGTGATTGCTTCTCTACGTTTCTTTCGTTTTTGTGTACGTTCGTCGAAAAAGTGGTAAGCTACTGTCAAGCGAATTTTTACAGTGATTTACTTTGTGCACTGACCGGTGCGGCAGCTTTCGTAGGCTAAGTGAGAACTTAACGTCTAAAACCTGGGCAGTTCTTATTTCGGCACTTTTACAAGTTTGCCAGAAACTCTCCAGCTTTCTTATACAGTTCTATACCATTGGCATACTTGGTTGCCTGGAATAGTTCATCGCTGCTTTGAAAGTAATGTGTCCTTCCTTCTGAATTTTTCGGTCCTGAGTCACCTCGCCTTCAAATAGTGGATTGCGTCGTACAATTGTCCGACTTGACCGACTCCGGTTATCTGCTCTTCTCCGAAAAGTTTCCGAAAGGTCGCGCCGCAGTATGCAGCTATTGTTTCGCGAGTGCATAGAGACAACTTGGCACTTGCACCCAATAGTAGAGCTGCTTTCGTACATCAAAACGTGCTTATATAGTTGCCATGATTAGACCTGCCCTGCTCGCGAAGCCATATATAACACGAATCATCTGACTCTGCCTTTAAAGTGAAGTGTGCATACCTCTACCTCCAATATTTAAGACGAATCTTAAGCGCTCAAAACTACCTCAAGGAAATGTGTTACATTAAGTATTTAGGTAAATGTGTTACAAAAGAGTATTTATCTGTGATAACCTCACTCTACGGGATTTATTACTTTACCTGATTTTGGTCAATTCGACACCTGGGTTCATGTACCTTCATTTCAATCTAATCCGTGCTTTCTTATGTGCCCTGATTTTAGTACAGTTACATGACCGGACTTTGTGTTTACTTTACTGCACCTATGTGACTGAACTTTGTGTTGCTGTGTTTCTGAGTTGACTTTCAGTTGTAGTGCGACATTAGTGTGCTTATGTGACTGGACTGTGTTATTGCAATTTGGAGTCGACTTTTAGGTCTAATGCGTGTAGGTCAATTTTTTTTTCCATATGCCTATGTGAAAAGGAGTCGCCGGTGCCAGTTAAAGACGACAACATCTCCTAAACACCATATAATAAAAAAATGGCTGTGAGTGGATGTATAGCTAGGAGCGTGAGTGAGAGCCGGTGAGTGTCAGTAGGCGTGTGTATGAATGCCAGTGAGTACCTATATTTGAGTATGAGTATACGCGATTATAAGCGTGACTGCGCCCATGCCAGCGGGAGTAGCCGTGGATACGAGCGCGAGTGGGCACGGCCATAGTAGATTGTCAACGTGCCGTGTAAGTTGCGGTACATATGTCCGAGGCACTGCCCTATTATCTGACTAATTGCTCCGAGACTCTGCCCTGTTATCTAACTGCTGAAGTTGTTCTCTCTGGGAGTTTTTCTTTTGTGTTACGACCTGCCGTCGTGAGCTCATTTTCCTTAGCGTCCTCCTGCTTAGCAAGTAGATGTCAGTTGAATTCCCGGCCTCGATTTCTGCGGTATATATGCGAGAATCCTCTTGTACTTACATTTAGGTGCACGTCCGAGATCCCTATAGTTAGGCTGTTTGTAAGGCCAAGTTTTTTTTTTTTTTTTTTTTTTTTTTCACTGACGCGCTAATGATGTAACTTTTCGTTGCTGTGGCAGAGGCGACACTGTCTTTGACTTACTTGTTCGCTCCGAGTCGAGTGAAGGAGTGTTTCAAAAAGCGGTCCATTAAAAAAGAAAGACGGCGAGGAGAATACCCGAGGCGGACAACTGACGATGGCCTTCTCCCTAATTTCTCCGTCGATCTTGGTGGACGCTTTTTATTTTCTGGAAGTGAACTTCGAGTTCATTCGCATTAAACGGAAAGATTGCCCAGTCCATCAACTGGCCTTTTATGGGAGGTTAGCTGCTACTGTTTGTCATAACTGTAATAACCCCTAATGTTTTCCTCTAAGGAGGTACCCCCCCCCCCCCCCTCCGGCTGTTCTTACTTGGGTACCTGCGATGATGTACACCACGTGTGTTGTATATAAATGAATGCGAATGAAGTAGAAATAAAATAAAACGAATATCACGCGGCTTCTGCGGCCAATTAGCACTGCAAAAGCTTCGCAATTGTGCCAGCTGCAATTCACGTACGCACGCTCAAGCGTGACAACACTGCCGTTACAGATAAGCGTGAAACGCAAATACCGCGCCACCGGACATCACTGTCGCTATACTTATCCCGCGGACATTGCGTCATCCGTTCCTCATTCACGCCACTCTCAGCAGGCTGGGCGCCGTGCTGTCCGTGCATTCAAGAAAGGTAGGGCGAGGGCAGGCCACGGATGTGGAGCGGGAGAGGTTGAGAGTTGCCAACACAGATAAAAAGGGTGACTCAGCGTGCCCCAGGGCGTGCTTTTCTACTGAACTGGCTCTACATTTCTTTTTTTTATCTACTTGGGAATGATAAAAACTACAGCGTGATTCACGCCTACTTCAGAGTCCCTCTTCAAAAGAGGCGAGAATATCGAACAGGGTGTGAGGAGACGGGCACGCGGAAAACCCGAAAGAATAATCTCGCCGACGTAAAACGTTCATATACCGGGCGCCTTCTTTTACAGCAAAGCTGTTAAGGGATCGTGTCCCCAGGATCGTGTCCGCGTGTAGAAAAAAACTTTCATCGTTAGCATTTGCTTTCGCTCCATGTTCGTGGTGGTTTGGCTCCATTTGTATACCTATATAGTCAGTTGTCTACCCATATAGTGAAAATAAATAAATGAAATTTGATGGAACGGAGAAGAGTCACTGTTTTCTGCCTCCCATGTGGGGGCATGGCTCAGTGAGTAGAGAGAGGGGTGAGAGGGGTGTATAGTTAAGAAGTGAGAGAAGGGACGCTTAACACAGGTGTCAAGACGGATGATGGATGGCCCATTGTTATACCACTCGCCACTGCCGATGTCTCTTTCACAAGTGTCGCGAAACTTGGCGGCGGCACGCCCCACCAATCATTGTGCCCCTTTATGTCATGACGTAGAGATCGCGCTAGTGCTGTTATCAGCAGTTGCCCTTTGCATTCGCTATAGGACGGACGCTCGTTTAACCGCATCTTCCAGGATCCTGACGTCCGGATCCTGACGATGTCGCGCAGTGTTCCGTGGCTTTAGGAACGCTGTGGCTCATACGCTAGTCTGTGACGATGCGGTGGACTTGGCACAGCAAACGCACTACTGGGCCATCGCGCCGGGCGAAAACAAGAGGCCGGTGTCCTTGCTCTTTGACGAACATGCCCAAGACGCTCAATATAGTGAATAATGATAACATATAAATTCTCTATACCAATATTCACTATAGCAGACCCACAATAGTCACAGCTTCGATGGCTTCCATATTCACAGTAGTTGAAGGGCTCTGCATTTTTCTTTTTTTTAGCTGAACGAAATTTTTTTAAAAATTGTCCGTGGCAGATAGCACAATTCTAACCCTTGAACGGAATTACTCGGTGAGTCGGCCACTACTGTTACGCGAAATCTAAATGCTGAATTGAATATTTAACATAGTTACACTAGTTATCTATGTAATCACTTACTTTACGACACATATCTTAATTTACGAATTGTAGCCGGTAAGTTATCAAGGCTTATAACCACTTGGAATGAATTTTCAGAACTACGCCAGTTTCGAGATATTAATTTTTCTAGGTGTCAGACGAAATGCATTGGCGTTCTAGGTATTTCTGTGCTTCAATGCATAAAACAGCGTTTTCTGAATAAAGTAAGTGGAACGACAGTGCATCTTTACCTCAAGTGTGACGGCGCATACATCAAAACCGGTGTCATCTTCAGAATTAGTTCTAAATCGGTATATCATGATTTGGGAACCTGCCACATGCAATAAAAAAAAAAAAACAATTGGTGCAGCTAAAGAGAAAACACCTTGTACGTATATAAGGACACGCTTGTATAAGTGTTACGTCAAAAATTGCTGTACATCTAAGTTAGTGCATACGAATGAAAAGCCTAAATTCATTCAAACTTGTAAATGGCAGGCTAGTTGGTTATTGAACGTGGATTTGTTCACAAGTTAACCAGAACTTTACTACAAGTTAAACGGAACTACATAATTTTGCAGAAGTCTTATGGTACATCGGTAGATGTTTTGTCATGAAGGTTACTAAGGTAGACATAATTGTGTATGTACCTTTCGATTGACTTATGGGTTTTCACTTTCTGAGGATAATGTTCATAGAATTCATATTAAACAGCCCCGGCCCATTGGAAGTCTAGAGGCCCCCATAAACCAGAAGAATTGTAGTATAAGTCGTGTTTTTTTTTTTTTTTTTTTTAGTTGAAGAGTATCTTTTTTAGTTTCAATCCCTTGTGAACAGATATATTGCTTCGTTCTTTCCTTGCGGGTGAAATTGTAAAAGAAGCGAGAAATCATGTATAATAATTTTTCCATGTTAACGTAGCTAATTAAAAAGGTTACTTTATTATTATTATTATTATTCGGGAGGATCTCCCAGCAAGACATAGAGAATAAAGAAGATTAAATAAAAGCTTCCAACTGCTGCCGCTTCGTGCAAGAACTGTAGCAGTGTCTTTGCAAACTTGTCCATCTCCCAATGGTTCGTAGTTCTCACGTAAATTTGACTTCAGTCCAAGCTTTCCTAAACCTTTAAATCTGGTCGCCCGCGTTCCAGGACACATCCAGAGCAGGTGTCGAGCATCTGACGTTGTCACAGGGGCCGAGCAATTGCAGCACATTTCTTGGTCGTCTTTTAGGGGTGAAGCACCTTAGGGCCGAGCCTTGTCCCTCCCTCGTCGTCCGTAGCTCTCGGTTTGCATGGAGTCCGCTATAGGCGCTCCGGTGCCCAAGGGCTATATAAGCACTCGTTCCCGACGCGCGCTCTCTTTCTCTCTTCAGCCAAGGATGATAACGGTTGCTTCTGATAATGGCGCGCCCGCTATGGATGAAAAGGCGAGAGTAGAGGCTTAACTGTAAGTGGAGTCAAGGGTTCGCAAAGGTGCTGCAGCACGGTGACGCAGACAAGCGGACCCGGAGTCTAGGGCTCGCGAAGCTGCAGCAGTACGGCAACGCCGGCAAGCGGACCTGGAGCTGAGGGCTCGCGAAGCTCTCGCTTGAACCGAGCATCGGCGCCACCAACCTCAGGTAGAGAACGCTTCCAGCGTTTTGCCGCCGCTTCCCGCGCTCTCGCCGCCTCTGGGTCCGCTTGCCGGCGTCGCCGTGCTGCTGCAGTGATCACAAGGCAGTCTTAATGAAGGGAAAACGAAGTCCGCACCTCAATACCATATACGACCAATTAAGCAACATTGTAATTACTGTACACATGTGTTGTCACTCATTTGCATGTTCGAGTGATCAATGTACGGGGGATTCACGGATTACCCGAATGATCCCCCGGTGCTTCGCCCACTCATCATGATTCACTTCCTGGATAGGCGGTGTTTTTTTTTTTTTTCGATCACCAAGAACAGGTGACCGATGGTATAAGGGCCACTCCAGCCCAAGATAATCTCTCCGCCAAAACTTTTTGCATAACTCACCGATTCCAAAACCTTCTTGCCGGATTCATGTGTATTGAGGTTGCCGAAACGAAAGGTAATAACTAGGCCATGTTTAACTGCGGGAATTTGAATTCTAAGATAATTTTCTCGTTTTAGGTAAATATCAGTATGTTCCTGCATAAAAACAAAATATTTTGCACTACTCTGTTTTACTACAGATACCAAAATAGAAAAAAAACACGTATTTATTGCGAATCACCAGTTCCCATTCGTGTTTGTTCATAGCGCATGCTTACCCTTAATTTATTCTTTTATCTTCATAGACATGATCCATTCCTAAAGCTACAAGTGCCATCAAAAGTTTCCCGTTCTGAGGCGACATTATTGTGCCGCCTCTGGCTCGGAGTGTCATTTACGAAGGCCTACTCCTTCCGCATTAGAAGGGGGGATACACCCATGTGCGACTCTTGTGGAACTATAAAAACGATTGAACACATCTTTTGTCTCTGTCCCCAGTACGACATCGAGCGTGAAGCTCTCCGGACAACATTGAACTGGCTGGACTCTAGACCATTTTCGGAAATGAAGATCCTTGGACCATGGCCGTACGCGTCGATGGCACAGCAAGGCACGAAAGCGTCGTTGCAGTACCTCAAGTCGACAGGTCTTGGCGACCGTCTGTAGACTTGGTGCGAACCGTCAAATGTGCGCGAAACTGTGCTCTATCTACTCTCTTTTTTCAACCCTATACCCCATGCAGTGCAGGGTAGCAAACAGGACGTGCGTCTGGTTAACCTCCCTGCCTTTCCTATCTTCTATTTCTCTCTCTCTTTTTACGCACCCTTTTCCTACTCGTTGATTTCATACTTGTTCACTAAACGACGCACAACTACATTTGACAAGTACAAAGAACTGGAAGAGGACGCGGCAGCTATCTTTGTCCCCCTTTCAGAGATGGGTTTTCTTGAAAAAAGAGAGAAACTGAAGCTGGTACCTGCCAGCCTGTCGCTTTCCTTTATTTCTTTTTCCACCCTTTGCATATTTATATGCCTTACAACATAATAACGAGTTGATTTCGCAATCCCTTCAAAAACATCAGTGTTCGCGTAAGTCCGGGAAGTATACCTCAATGAAGAGTTTCAGCGTAAAAGCTCTAAAAGGCCGCCGCCGAACGTCTTGTGCAACAAAGTGCGAGGGAGCGGCTACCTTTTTTTTTTTTTTTCTATCTCTCTCTATGTGGCTATCTTTCTCTCTTTTTGCTGCCCTTTACGGCATTGCCGCTGTGCTAACATCCTTATCGCATCGAAGAAAGAAACGTGACTCGCAAGTCTTCCGTCCGCATGCCTCGGACGCGTGATTCGGGCGCAATCACTGCCTCACCAGCACGGCAGGAGCCGCGAGATACAAGTGCCAGATAAAGAATAACTAGCTGAAACAAGCCCTCGCCTCCACGCATCGTGCGGAGGACACCGCGTGCGCGGCGTGCGGCTGCACGCACGTCCCCCCCTCCTCAGAGCGACAACCGCGCGCGCAAATAGAACTTCGGACACACACTTCGTGCCAGCAGTTCCATGCAGCACTGATAATTCCTCGCGGAGTCAAATCGGCCTCGTGCGACTCGCCCGAGGAAACGTAGTCCGGGAACCAGTGGCAAATAATTTGCCACGATACATTACAGCCATGCACGTCATCTCTGATCTGGCGTACTTCGGTACAGTGGCGTGGAGAGAGATATCTTACTTTAGCGCTACTGGAGCAGTGGTTCGCGGAGTAAAAAAATGATAGCTACAGAGTTCTTGGAAATCGTCGTCGCCTTTTTGTGGTATTCCCTGCTGTGGGCTATTTCAACTGCTATCTTCACACCCAGTTAGCTACTTAAATGTGGGCCAACAGGATGAATGCATCATGAACATTGTACTAATCTGTCATCGTGATGACCGAAACCATACCGCCCTCCTGGTTGTGAAATAGTGCATACTGGCTTGATCGCTGTTGATTTGTTTTCAGGAATGGATTCGTATATCTAGTTTTGTGGATTGCAACAGCTTTCCGGGAGTCTTGTCTCTGTGCAAATGTGTTGGGCTCCGGAGTCACTGCGCACATAGGCAAACGACTTTTCTACGCGTGCAAGGTGGTACCACGGGTACATTTTGGCTTCATTATGAGGACGTGAAGCTCTCTCTTATTGGCCCATTCATGTAGTAAATCCATTTTCGTGTGCTTTGAATATGACGGGTCGACCCTCACTAACGGTGCACGATTTCCGGCTCGTTTTTTCCTGTCCATAGTCGGCTATCTTTATTGTAAATATTACGGCGGTTCCCCCTTTCTCGGTACAACGACACTGCGCATACGCAAAGCCACCTCTCATACTTCTGTCAATGCGCCACTGGCCACCTGCCCGAACCGGTTGTAGCGTCGGTACTGGGTTGCGGCCAAGCCGCAACTGTCTATCGCCCCTTGTCCATACAAGCTCCAGATGCTGCACCGAACTAGAGCGGGAGGCCTGCGGAGGAGTGGTTGCCGGTCGGCCCAGAGATACACAAGATAGCGTAGTGGCTCGTGCGGCGGCACGGAGAAAAACAGCTGATAGCGCGCGAACGCGCTGCCGTCGCCGTCGCCGCCGCCGCCGCCGCGAGACCAGAGTCCAGCAGCTTTGGTCGGCGCTGGCGTTGGGCTCGATTAGGGCGCGCGCTCCCATTGGCTGAGCCCGGAGGCCTGACGACCCCGCGCACCGCGCCATGGCACGTGCCGCAATCGTGGCCGGCGATAGCGGCACGGCGCCCGTCGGGGGTGTGTTCGGCCTACGTGCCCTCGGCGGAGCCTTTATCGATGAGGCGAGGGCGTGTGGGAGAGGAGAAGGGGACGGCGAAAATCGCGCTGTCGCGCGCGCGAGTGTGCGCGAGCTTGCATGGCGCGAAACGAAGAGGCGAAAAATAGCGCGCCGCCGAGCCGGTACTTTTGTGCGACAGCGTGTTTGCACGAGGAATTTGTGGCGCGCTCGATCTAATCTGCGGTGCAGCGGGGGCGATGAGAAATCGCCCGATCAGTCCCGCTCGCTCGCCCGGAGCGAGAGAATCGGGGCAGGCTTGCCGCACGTCACGCCGTGTTAGCGTTTTTTGTCAGTGAGGAGGGGGAGGAGGATGTGGAGGCTGATTATTCTCTTGTTCCTTACTTGGCTAAAATGTGCGGCGGTTGCGTAAACAGCGTGCGAATATCGGAATCACGGTGACATAAGCTATCAGCGCCTGCGGAATGACATAGCAGTTAATTAGGTTTCACTTGGTGTAACGATGCAAAAGGCTGTTAAATGGTATATACACGAATTGTTTGGTGTGGGTTGTAACTAATGTATACGTGGTGGACAGCGTGTGTATGTTCCCTTACCTCGACTTGAACGATAATTGACCAAGTTTCCTCTGGCTCACGCTGCAAAAAATTCGCTGTTCACCAAAGCGAGTTTTTTTTTTTTTTTTTAATTGATGCTCGCAGTGCCTCTGAACGTCGTTTTTTACAGCGAAGCTGTTAAGGGCTAGGTTCCCCAGAACTGTGTCCGCGTGTCGAAAACTATCATCATCAACAATTGCTTTGGCTCCATGTGCGTGGTGGTTTCCCGACAGTTGTGCCTAAGCACAGGTGTCAAAAATCAAAACGGATGATAGATGGCCCATTGTTATACCCCTCGCCACCGCCGACGCCTCTTTCACAAGTGTCGCGATACTCGGCGGCGGCACGTCCCACCAATTATTGCGCCCCTTTGTCTCATGACGTAGAGGTCACGCTGGCGCTGTTATCAGCAGTTGCCCTTCGGACTCGCTACGGGACGGATGATCGTTTAACCACATCTTCCAGGATCCTGACGTCAGGATCCTGATGATGCCGTGCAGTGTGCCGCGGCTGTGAACGCTGTGGCTCATTCGCTAGTCTATGGCGATGGGGCGGACTTGGCGCAGCAAACGCATTACTTGGCCATCACGCCAGGCGAAAACAAGACGCCGGTGCCCTTGCTCTTTGACGAACATGCCGATGACGTTCAATATACTCATTAATGATAATATATAAATTCGCTATAGCAGTATTCACTATAGCAGACCCACCATAGTCACAGCTTCGCTGGCTTCCACCTTCACAGTAGTGGAAGGGCTCTGAATATTTATTACTTTAACGCCGCCATGGCTTTACAAGCACACGGAGGACGCGTTTCGATGCGGCGAAATGCGAAAACACCCGTTTGCTTAGATTTATGTACACGTTAAAGAACTCCAGCTGGTCCAAATATTCCGGAATCCCCCACTATACGGCGTGCCTCATAATCAGGTCGATGTTTTGGTACGTAGAACCCCATAATTATTTTTTAGAAGCACATAAACAGACAAGGTCAGTTACAAGAATTTCATCAGCGTTTTCTTTCCGTTGTGCGTAAAAGAAACATTTAGCCGTTCGTCATGTCTGTTTTTGGGCACGGCGAGTTGTATATCGCATTACCGGCATATACAGCAGTTATGCATATAGTGCTCTATTTTTACTGTTATTTTTTTACCGATTTACTTGTAAATCTTATGCAAGAAACGCATCGTATTAAGCGAGACACACTCAGAAACTATCCAGTCAGACATATAGGACCAGGCGTATACCAGCAAGCAACCCGCTCAAAAAAAAAAAAAAAAAGAAGAAGAAAATCCAAAAGTACCAGTATATGATGCAATGCTGCTGTTCTCTCGATGACATTCCGTTATCATCGTCCGTTAAAGTATGACTGATGCTAGCGATAAGGTAAGGCCAATCAATGCCCACTCGAACCGTTCAACAAGCGCAAGAAGGTAAAACGCATACGCGAGCTTCTTTCTTGTATTTGTCCGAGAGCCGTGCGCATGCGTCAGTTGCGAGCGTGACATCTGGAGATTTTTTCTGCAGACTGTTGCAAGATCTGGGGACGTTTCGCCGGGGACTCTTGCTTCCGATGTGCGTTTGCCAAGGTACTACTTCTAATGGGCGTCCTGGTGCGGAGTACGCGCGGGATAAGAAGTACTTTACAAAATGCCGTGCCGAGAGTTCAAACACCGATTTCGCAGCGCCTCTCGAAAAGGTCCTCTTTCGACAGACGTGGCTATGTGTCATGAGTAGCAATGTCCAACTGTTTACATTCTGTTATCCGCTTTCTATATATATATATATATATATATATATATATATATATATATATATATCAACTTCGACTGAGCCGGAAATGAACAAATGCTCACAACGACAGCTGCGATGAAATCGCCGGTATCATGGCGGGCGTCACCGCATAGCCGCAAAAATATTCTGCAAAATCCACTTCGTCATCTTTATTTCATCTGTATATTTTCGTGTTTTTGTCTTTTTTTTCCTTCATTCATCATTCATTCTCATTATTTTTTTTTCATGATCTCTAGTGTCTCTTTTCCACCTGTTTTCAATGCAGTGAGTGCCACATTGTAGTTCTTGTCACTTTGTGCGGCATGGAGGAAATACGTAGGTCATTACAGCAGGTGCAAAAGGGTTGTCGAAACCTACGAATCCTGCGTGGTGCTCACATTTGCTACAAACGATATCTGGGAAAATTGCTGAGCTACCTGAGCAATAAGTACGATTGCGTGAGATAGTATACGTAGAAAGCCAGGTGCGCATAATAGCTCTCCACGTATGATTATCGGAACATGCGCTGATCCCGTGCACAGAGTCATGTACCAACTCTTACTCTGAACACCTCCGAATGGATTCGAGCTAACCCGGGCCCGATGGCAGGGTTCGTTTTGGTTCAACTTACTTCTCGTCTGTCTTCGGAATTCATTACGGGTCAAAGTGCACCGTTTCAGACTTCAGTGTTGGTCGTAGACATACAACGCCAAACTTTCGGACGAGCGATGACGTGCAGATTGTTTACGTGCTGCTTTTGAATCCTTACCGCAAGTGACGCGGCACAAAATGCGGAAATTCCTCCATACGTCTTAATATTCTGCCGGTTACGACTGATATTGCTGCGCAAAGAGGGCGTGCTTTGGCACGCAAAGAGCATCGGCCGTAAGACTTCGGGGAGCCGTGTAAATCTGTCGTTAATGCCCAGTTAAATGTCATATTTCTGAGCAGCAAGCACATGTATGGGCGATAATACTGCCACACCATAAACTCTAGAATAAAAGGGGAATGGTGATGGCTTCACGCTGAGTGTCACAATTTCCGCGAATGTAGTCCTAACTTTTTAGTGAGTTGTCCGCTGAACAGAACAAAGTGTGCCAGAAAAAAAAAAGAAAAAAAAAAGGTCGTGGGGGTAGCGGCCGGGGCAGGGTTGGACTGAGGAAGGGTGGAAGCTCTTTTCTTTTTCTACATTGTGGTTCTGTTTCCATCCTGGTACATAAAGTTATAAGTGCTCTAACACCCGCTACTAATACTTGTCCTTGCGAAGTCCCATGCGGATCACATGGCGTTAGACGTTTTTTCTGGCGGCAACCATTTTCTCAGAAGAGGTTCTTTATTTCTCACGTTGCGTTCAAATTACAGCGCGTGACTGCCGCCGCAACAGTCAAGTTATAGCACTTCCCGAGTTCTGCAACGACGCGCGTTAGCGAGTAGCGACACCGCGTTATCGCCTATAGCCGTGTGTCCCAACACGAAACCTGAACAGACCAACACGGCTCGTTACGCCAACTCTGCATGACATTATATATTCACGCAGGCTTTTCAGCGCGCATGCTGATAAGCACACGGAGCCGGACCAAACCGGCACGGGACGTGGCAAGCACGAGCCGTGACCTTCAGCCATGCAGTCGCCTCCGGCAGCGGCTGTCTGGTTGCCTGCGACCACGCTCCTCGTGCGTGCGCAACATACGTCAGAGAGTAAAACAATATACGGAAGATACCACACTGTCTCCGTCTCTGCGTTTCAGGTTCTTGTTCGGCTCTTGTTCCTCATCGGCTTCGTGTGCGCATTTTAAGGCGAAGCTTTCACTGACTCAACCTGTATAGATGCTTATCAGGGACTCCGCAGTGGAGGCCTCCCAATTAAATTTGACCACATGTGTTTCTGTAGCGCTCGCTGAATGAAATCTATGTACAGGAGCGTTCTATCGCTTCGCCCAAATCCACGTGTAAATATGACCGCCGTGGCGGGGAATATAACCCATGGACCTCGTGGTCAGCAGCAGAACGCCATGGGAAGTTAGATGCAGCGGTGGGTTACGAGAGGATTCAGTGATGACCTGTGTGAATGTAGATGACTGTAGCCGGCTTAGAGATGTCCGCACCGATATTCAATGAGCTCGTAACGTAGTTTACAGCCATTGTCTCGCTCTTTAAATTTGCCGTCTTTGACAGTGAACGGGTAGCAATCCCTCTCTCTATACGACACACCCATTGCGGATATATAAGTGTCATTAAAGGTGTCGTTTTCTTGCATTAAGATTCACTCGATTCGAAAAGAGAGCGCCATATTCTCTATCGATCAGCTTCGCAGATAATTTTGCTTTTGCGTGCTACGTTTGGTTGTAGCGACGGGTATCCTGTCAGTGCATGCACTCGACAAGACACAACGTAAAGATAACGCTGGTTGAAGACCTGTCATTCGGTTCAGCACGTCCTCTTCTGCCGGATTAGCCAATCAGGTTCGACAGCAATTATTCTACGTATATAGTATATGGCCCCACAGCGGCGAAGTCAGCGCAACTGTCATACTATAGTCCCAATGATCAACATTTTTATGATATCTGAGGACGAAAAACCTCAAAGACGGAATAAATTTATGGTACCTGCGTACCTGCAAGAAATCACTAATATGCAGAGTCCTCGGGTGTAAAATTTTAAATAAGAAAGAAAAATGAGCAACTGTAGCATTAGTAAGGGCAATGGGCTGAAAGAACAAAAAAAGTTTATTTTTGTTTTCTTGCCACACAACGCTCTCACGAGACAGGAAGCCGCAGTACTGTGGGAACTACGAACAAACACATATCCACACTTGAGTCTGGACCACGTTATACACCCAGCTCCTTATTCTTACAAATGCCCACATTGAGATAGAGAGAGATAGAGAGACAGAAAAAGAGTAAAGGCAGGGAGGTTAACCAGATGGGAAGATTCGGTATGCTACCCTACGCTGGGGAGAGAGGGGAAGGGGGAGGTAAAGTGACAGGAAAGTAGAGATAGATAAAGAAAGGAGCAGAATGCGCGACGCTCTACCACCTGGTATGGTCATGAGCAAGCCTACCAAAGCTCACACGTATACCCCCTCCCACCGCAGGCAATGGGCGACAGCGCTGCCCAGCTCCAACTCGACGGACCAGCTCGAACTGGTCGACCGAGCGAGAAGGGCAGCTAAGGCCGCTGGACTCTTGCACTGAGAGGACCACCCACTTATAAGCGCAGAAGCTACCGACGCTCGCTTCGCTTGCATGCTGTTCTGGATAGAGTTTATTCTCTACTCCTCGAAGTTTTCTGCACGGTTAATTGTTCCCCCAACGCTTCTTGCTAAATGTACATACAGCCTGCGTTGAAAGTGTCAAGTGTGAGGCTTTTCCCTCTCCCTCGACACATCGCCGTGATCACGTGTGCACATCCTGGAAACGGAGACGGCGATCCTTAATCGGCCACTCGTCTACGACTATAAGTCCTACCCACCGGTCTGACACCCGTTCGCTATCGCCTGCCAGCGCGCGCCTCCCTCTTGATATCCCTCGCCTCCGTGGTGGAGAGGACACCATCTGAAGCATGGGGAGACATTGCATCAGAAACTCGTTGGGCAAGCCAGGAAGAGATCGCGAATATCCGTCCCGTAGGGACTGCGTGCACCGAAAGCGCATGGTTTAATCTACGCACAATGGAAAGTTGTCAGACGGCGATATCGAAGGTGATTTGCAAATGAAACAAAGTAAACGGCATGATAAGCGGGCTTGACGAGCGATAGGTAGCTTTATATGCGTGTAACTCAAGTGTGAACTTAAGGTATCAATGAATAAGCATTCTTTGGCGAGTACCTCAGCAAAATCTGCTGGTCCCGTGACGCCTTATATCAGCAAAATAAATGCACAATTGGTCAAGTTCACACATGCAATCATAATAATAGTGTAATAGTAGATGATTAGTAGCGTTAGAAAAAAAAAGAGAAAAAAAAGAACTGGTGACGCCGCAGTCGCCGCGTCAAGGCCGTAACAAAACAGAAAGATAAAAAAAGGAAAATAAAGAAATTGACACAGAAATTCCTCTGGAACTTGTCTAGGTATCCGTAAGCATTCTGCCACTTGCTCATCTTCACGCAGCTCGATGTCATTGTCCGCTGTTATGAAACTTGAACCGAGCAGCATAAACGACAGCGCTGCGGCAACACGAACTGCTGCGGGTGGCTGGCGCCAGGTGCGCTGACGACGTTTCGGTAATTATAAGCCGTAACCTCACTTTAGCGCCTTATCAATCCGCGTCGAACCATTACGAACCGTGATCAACCCTACTACGGCGGCGGCTGCGGCTATGGTGCGGCCGCGCGGGCCCTCTTGAAAGCGGTCTGCGATGGGGACGCCGCTTAGTTCGCGTTGAAGCGAGAGGCAGCACGAGTCAATTGGCTGCGGGCTCTATCTTGAAAGCTATCGTCTTATGTGACGGATGGATTGACGGACGCACGGGAGCCCGGGTTTCCTCGTTGGGTAGGCATGGAAATGCTTACGCATTTAAAGGGGGAAAAGAGAGAAAGGGAAAAGTAGTGGTGTAGCAAAAAAAAAAAAAGGGCGGTTGTGATGGTATTTCGGATCAGTAGATAAGATATGTCGTCAAAATAAATGCATAATGGGGTCAAATTACCATATGTAATTGGTAAAACAGTGTAATAGTAGATGATTGGTATCGGTGGGTAGACATGCATAAGCTAGATAAATAAGTGAGCAATAGCGAAGTAACAGCGGAGCCAAATAATTTCTGTAGCATTTTACTCTCGAAGTTAAAATGGTGTCGGAACCAATCGCTTCCAAGCTTCTCAATCATACTAGTGGCGGCACTTCCCCCACAAGCCACACGTTTCAAAACTCTAACGCAATAATTAGTGAAAAGCGTAGATAGTTTGCTGAGTGTAACGTCACCTATGGACAACCAGACTAACGTACCACAAAACACCACTTTCTCAATATCACAAAAAAGTTATAGACTCGAGAAAGAGAGCTGCCGACTTAAATGAGGAATTAAGTGGAGATCTTGGCCTGACTAATCACACGGCTAATCACACACACGCACACGCACACACACACACACGCACACGCACGCACACGCACACACACACACACGCACGCACACACACGCACGCACACGCACACACACACACGCACGCACGCATATACGCGCGCACGCACACACACACACGCACGCACGCACACGCACACACATGCACGCACGCACACACGCACGCACACGCACACACACACACGCACGCACGCACACGCACACACATGCACGCACGCACGCACGCACACACACACACACACCACGCACGCACGCACACACACACGCACGCACCACACACACGCACGCACGCACACGCACACACACACACGCACGCACGTACACACACAAACTGTACTTACACCCGTCGCTGCAGCCTCCCAGTTTCGGTTTCGCCCACTCTGATAGCCGAAATTCGTCGTGCCACAGTTACGCAGGTAAACCCATATTTACAGATCTAAAAGTTGGTATGGCTTGGACGGAGAGCTCGCTCCATTTTCCAAATTACGATGAGCCTGCTGAAAGAAAAAGTTAAAATTTTATTTTAATGATTTTTCTTAATTAGCGAGTAATTACCACTTGCAACCCGTTACACCGTGGTCGCTACCACTGACAGCATGTCTCCGAAGGAACGGTCCTTTTATTTCAAAGCGGGCATTTTTTTAAAATATTACTTAGAGTCTTCGTAGAAACACCTTGTATCTGAGATAGCACTGCCGAGGCTGACATCGTATCGAAGCTCCAGAGCCATAATAAAGACTAGTTTTCTCATATAGACGCAATCCAGCGCACAGCTGGAAACAAGTCTGCCTTGCGTCAACAGCGACGATAAACATTATCCGCAGTCGCACCTTGTGCAACCTGTCCTCACAAGCAACACGCTCAACTAATCAGAATGCCCCTCTTGATCACCGCTAAATTGTTTACACCAAGGACACCAAAATGTAACTGCTCTAGTCTCTATGCCACTTCCAATTTCATATCCCGCTTATCTCCAAAGGATAAGCAACTGATAAGTATCCCGCCGCTGCATCCGCGACCATCCAAAAACAGAAAGTGCGTGGTCGGGAAAGCTTCTCGGACGAATGCGACCACAGAGTCTGGAAGAGATAACTAGGAAATAGGGTGTGCTCTGAACGCGAAGAAGTGTGCATATCACGGTACACGCGTGGGCATCGTGCCTTTGGCTGATTAATGTGCATCCCCGGCTCGAACAAGGCTGTTTTATAAGTGTCATTGCATTTAGAAGCGGATACATGCCATGGATCACCTTCCTTGGCGGCCACCTCTTTTTCTCTCTCTCTTTTTTTTTTTCGTGTTACCTTGTTGTTTATTTAACGAATGCAGTACACAACTCTACGAGTACTGCAGCGTAGATATCGCGCAAGTGCGTAGCTATCATGAAGTTATTTGCAACATTTTTGCTGTTTCATTGACTGGATAAGCAGTTTGCCATGTTGAATGGGCAAATAGCCCCCTGACCAACCGGTTACAAGTACTTCGCAGATCAGGTTTCACCAGGTTACAGAAAAAAAAAGTTACCGATTACAATTACAATTGGTTCCTTGAAAAATTTAATTGAATACGATTACCAATTACGGCCCTACGAAAGTAATTGAACAATTATTAAAAGTATTCGATTACGTTAACGTTACTTTTCTCCCGAATTTCATTAACATTTCACAAATACAATAAATAGGACTAGCTGGCCTGGCTCATTCAATGTGTTCGCTACCACTCTTCACAGGTTGCTTATCGCCCCCTAGCTCTCGTAGAATGCCTACCAAATACGGTGAAGTTGTCAATATATGCGGATGACATATGCGTCGGCGCATCTGGCGTGACGCGTCCTCAAGTACGTGCAAGGCTCCAAAAATCTGTGAAGTTGATAGCGTCATACTTTAGCGAACAAGGCCTCAAGATTTCCCCAGAAAATGTGCATTGGTAATGCCGGAAACCAATGGCATCATACGCCATATCCATCGATGGACAAAATATCTCTTACGTCAAGACGCACATGTTCTTAGGGGTACTCATCGATCGTGGCCTCTGTTGGAGTCCCCATGTCACCTATACCTAAAGAAGCGCCTGACAGTCATCTCTCATCTCTTCAAATTCGAGTGGACTTTCTGACAGACGTTAGTTCTCACGGACGTTTCAAACCTCCTCTATTTTTTATTCTTTTATTATTTTTGTGACTGATTTTTCTCTCTTCTATTCTTTCCATCTTTCATTACCCCTTCAACCCATGTAGGGTAACAAACCACAATATTTTCCGGTTGCCCTTCCCTGCTTTTCCCACCCCGTCTCTCTCTCTCCCTCGGCCTTCCACTCTCTTTCTCTTTTTATCCCCTACTCCTTCCCCCCGTGCAGGGTAGCCAACCGGAACTGCTTCTGGTTATACTCCCTGCGTTTCTATGCATCCTTTCTGTCGCTCTTCACTAAGGATTACTTTCAAAATTGTTTTCGGTAATCTTTTATCATTTTGAGTAGAACTTGTTGCTGGGCGAGTTGGTTGACATCTGAGGAAAGTATGGTTGTGCGAACAGGAAAAGAAAGACTTGGAAAGAAACGTAGGAAACGATAGGTCATCGTTTCCTACTTTTCTTTCCAAGTCTTTCTTTTATCGTTTCCTACGTTTCTTTCCAAGTCTTTCTTTTATCGTTTCCTACGTTTCTTTCCAAGTCTTTCTTTTCCTGTTCGCGCAACCACGCTTTCCTCTTTTATCATTTTGTTGTGAAGACATCGGGGGGGCAGCGGCACTGAAAGCTCGTTTGATGTGCGCGCTGGAGAGAAGAGAGAGAGAAAAGTCATAAAGGAAAGGCAGGGAGGTTAACCAGGCTGAGCCCGGTAGGCTACCCTGCACTGGGGAAGGGGGAGAAGGGATTGAAAGAGGAGAAGGAAGAGAGAAGTTCGCAGTTCACACCTTGCACATTTACAGTCAAGCGTTCATCGCTGAGTTTCGTCACAGGCGTTCATACAGGCTTGTGCACTTCAAAAAATGCAGCAGCGCCTTTGTAGCCCTGTACATAGAAGACGCAGATGTGTTGCGACCTACGAGCACCTTACTCGCAAGACTGCGCATGGTTACCGAATGACGCGGTGCTAGGGCCTGGGTCTTCTATGATGGCGCAGCGCTTCAGTGTGGCTGGAGTTCGGAGAAGGCGCTCCCGATAACGCAAGCATGGAAACTGAGATATCTGTCATATGTGGCTCGCTAGCATCAAACTCCGAAGTGACCTTAGAAGCGCCGTGTCCATTTGTAGGTCATCAACTCCCGGACCTCCACTCGGCGCCCTTAACTCGTTAGCCATTCAAACTTAATTGTAATTGTAATTAATTAACTGTAATAATTGTAACAGACTCTCAGCCAACATTGACGTTCCATAAAAAGGTGTTCAAATCTGTAATGTAACTTAATATAAATTCACATCTTATTCAGCCCTAATAATATTGTTCCCGTGTTAGAATTGCAAGCAAAAGGTGGCTATGAGTCGCATATATATCAAACGGAAACATGTGCGTTTAACGGCCCAAAATGTTCTGCCTATATAAGTGAATTCATATACTGTACTATAAGGTAAGTAGAATTAAGCAGCAGCTCCTAGCCCCAATGAAGGCCGCTTAAAAGCGCTTCCAGGAGAGAGAGAGAAGGCGGACCAATTTGATATAAAAGAAAAACTCAGAGGTAGGACTTACAAGAGAGGTTTGCAAGTCTGCAAGCCTGCCATGTTCAGATGATCGAGCACCAGCTGTAGTACGCTGATTGTGAGAAGGGCGTAGCTCATGTACCAATTTTTATCTCATTGTGGTTGCACTTTTAACGTAGTTCTAGTTCTGTTGCAGATCCCTAACTGTTCACAATACCTCTCTTTCTATTGGTCTATAGCCGTGTTAGTCAGGCAACTAAAGTGCCCCTTATTTCTTGGTGTAAGTCGAGACACGGTAGCCCTAAAAAAAAAAAAAATGTTGAACTTTGTTGCACGAACCGACTGGCGGCTTTTGGCATTGACAGGGTCGGTAGTCGCCAGCCGCAACCCTCTCCCTCCTCAACCTGCCCCACAGAGGAACACTGAATGTCGTTAAATTCAGACCGCGCGACCAGGAACTTGGTGATGCACTAGGATTATCGCGCGAAGAAATTTAGTTGGCCCTTCTTAGTTGGAAGTTGCATGCATATGCAATAGGTGAAATGTAGCGTTTTCTCTAAGGGCGCGGCCCATAGACTTTTGTCCACGACTGTATGTCATCACACCGACGTGCGGCTTTGTAAACTGGGCCTCCGCGTCATCATTCAGGATGAACATAAACGTTTCAAGAGATGCGCGCGTGGTCATCACATGCACTTGACCGAGCCCGGATTCTCAGCAATGTGCCCAATTAATATTTTCTGAAGGGCATTCCCATAATTGTCCACCAGCCATACCGCTGCCGTCGAAGAGAGGCCATAGGTTAGAGAACGTCACGTAATCATCCGTGACGTCACAGAGAAGAAATTGTCTTTGTAGAGGAAAGTGTTGTTTCAGTTCTTCGGACGAGGCCTGCCGACGCAAGAAAATCCGCTGAAAGAAGGCACACAATCACGTATTGTACTTAACAAGGTCTTAGGAAGGATGATTCAACTGGCGGATCAAGTGGGGAGTTTAGAAGCATGTGCTTTCTGCTACTCTAATTCAAATCTATTAGGCTCGAATGTGCTATAATTGATGAAAATTTCTTTTAAAAATGCTGATTGACATGAAAAAGAAATGCAAAAATAAGGCAAATAATGGAAGGAAGCAATGTCACACTTAAATTTGAAGCGTATGCACATTGCCGGTACTTTAAGGCCAGGTTGGATGAAACAAAGAAATTCTGCATATCACGTAATGCCCTGTTTTCAATACACAAATCAGGACACCTGCCGGGGAACAGTTCTTAAAGATAGCAGATGATTTCCCATCTCTCAAAACTTGACGCGCCGTTCTTTCCGCGCGCTGGGCATAAAGCGGATGAGTTAACGGCACAGGTGAAATGTCCTGGTCTTCTTGCACTTACTTAACGGAGTTCCTCTCCAGCATACTGTGGCGGGATGACACTGTTAGTAACAATATTAAACATGAACGCTGTGGCGCAAGTGCTTGAAATGCGCCTCTCGTAACAGTTAAGCGACCTCGCCTGTGCAGCTAGTAAGCACTGCTTGTAATTTATCTCTAACTCTGTGCAGGCAGCCCAAGCAGCAGCGATGCTCTTGGAGAATTTCGGATTGGAAAAAAGGAAGCGAAAAGATTAAGAGAAAAGAGAACTTGCCAGACACGGCGCGTGCCAGATAACTTACTCGTGTGACTCAGTCGCCGCGCTTTCTGATAAAGATGGATACATAAAAAAGAAGGCGACTACGGCGTTGGTGACAAGATATCGACAGGGCACGACCCCAGTGGCTCTCATGACATGGCTCACGTCTCGCACGTACGCCAAAACCACTTAGAAAACAAAAGTATGAGAAACGCGTATGCGGCACACGATTAATGAATTTTTACGCCCCTATAGCCGCACACAGGCAACGGCGGATCGGTGAACTGGAGGGCTCTGGAATCGTTTTGGTCACGCGCAGCTCGTTAATGCGCCCTGATAATTTAATTTCATCGTTTTGGTCACGCGCAGCTCGTTAATGCGCCCTGATAATTTTCATTTCGAGCATTTTACATTGTTACGCAGTCATCAAATTATTTCCTCTGGCTTCCGTTTTGCTTGCCGTATACGTGTAATCATTATCATGTGTCCTTGCTTATTTGATTGTCTTACTTATTTGTGCTCAGCTCAAATTCCGTGTTGCAGGTCTGAGACGTCTGAATCGTGGTGTCGTCAACATTGCCGCCGTCGTCGATGTCACGTTCAACAGTTGTCGTCGTACCATCCTTACCTTATCGTTCTCGCAATGCCAAAACTGTCGTTGTCACTGCTGGCTGTGTGTGCGTGCGTGCGTGCGTGCGTGTGTGTGTGGGTGTGCGTGCGTGCGTGCGTGTGCGTGCGTGCGTGCGTGTGCGTGTGTGTGTGTGTGTGTGTGTCACACAGATTCTCTATACAAAAAAATCACCAGCCCTTCCCCTGTCGAGAAAATGGGGGTAAGCGAAGCTTGTCGTGGGTGTATCTGACAGTCGTGGTGAGTTTCTTTCTTTCTCCCTCTCTTTCTATCTCTCTCTCTAGTTCTCTCTCTTTGTCTCTTTCTTTCCCTCTTTCTTTCTTTCTTTCTTTCTCTCTTTCTTTTTTGTCCCTGGTATGTGCGATTGAGCTTGGGCCCTTTCTGCCCTATCCCCAGGATCGGCCCACTTTTCAACGTGACACCACCACCACCGCCGTCGAAACGTGTGAGCCTATAAAGCTTCGCTTAAAGGGCTGTGAACTTAGCAATCGTCGCTTTTATGCAAAGCAGTTCCTGGGCGAGACGGACATACATTGGGGTGAATAACGTAGTTTTCAGAGGGCTTTATTTAGTATAACTTTTTATTAGAGCCTTGAAGCAGTTCTAAAAATGGCAGCCCTATTATTTTTTTTATCTTTCAAAATAGAACCTATTTCAATATATTCATAATGAAATGTCACCGTTCCATTCTGACAACATCGAAACCGAGCACTCCTCACTGCTACGTCAGACGGATACACCCATTGACGAGACGTGCTGACGAAGTCTGAATGATGGCATGCTCCGGCCAATAGTAATACGGCAGTCGTGGTAGATGCTTGCGCCCCTATAAGTATCTATCGTGACTGACCGCCACGGTAAGTTTCAAACTTCACGCTTTTCGATCGTGGTGTTTCCGTCTGATATATTAATAGCGTGGCCGCTTTTTCTGCGCTCCCAACGCGCTCGCTTTCGAAATTTCGGCTACAGCATTGAAATACGATGAACAGGTTCGAATTAGGTGTGATTTTAAAGGTTAAAAAATGCGACTGCATTAAAATGTGGCTCTCTCCCAATTTGCCATTTAAACAACTGCCCCCAAGGTTGTAATAAGATTGTTAATTAACGATTGTTTGTTAATTAGTTTCTGAAACTCAGGTTATTAGCGCCGGGTCCAGAAAATTTTATGGAAAAACGCCACGCTCGTCGCGTCGCAATGTGACGTCGTCGACCAGTCGCGGAACACCCTCATTGTCAGCAGAACAAAAATATTTTATTCGTTGAAAAGAAACGCACAAAAAAGCTCGTTTCGAAGGCTTCTTTGTGCGGGCTACCGTATATTGTCTGAGCTTTAGAGCGCACGACGCACTTACAAAAGGATATATTTAACACAACGCATTACGTAGTACATTTCGCATGCATTTGGCTGGTGTTGCCTATTTTCGTAACACAATGCAGCGCTTATTAGCATCGTTGGGCCAATCTCTTCCGGAACTCTACCCAACGTAGTCGCAAAGAAATTTGCGTCATGAGCCAGGTTTGCTGTAAGTTGTAATCTTTCTTTCTCACATGAACGGCTGACCGAAGAGGGGCCGAGCTGCGTCATTATCGACACGTCACTTGTGTCTATAGGGGGGCTAGTGCAAGTAATAAAGTTTAATTTTTTAGGCTGGTCTGCTTTGCAACCCACACGACTACGTAACTTTGTTCTGCTTACAATTTTTCTTGCTGGTCTTCAGCAAAAATCTTCATGCCTTTGATTACCGCCGCGTGTTTGTTGTTCCTGAGAAAAGTCCTTTACAATTGTATCTGCAGATTTATTCGTAGCAAATATATGCACCAAACAATTCTAGTTCCAATAACCTGAGTTGCGTCACACAGTCTTTTAAACTTGAGAAAGTTTCAACGGCAATTTACCTTCATAGTATGTTGAAGCATATCGATATGACATTTAAATGGGTTTCCTTTATTGCAATAATGTTTACGGGAAAATGAAGGTTGCTTCCGTACTGATGGTCCAGCAAGGTTCTACAGCGTTATCTGACTCAATGTATCGAAGGTGCAGGTGTATGTATCGTAGGTGAAGGTGTAAATAAGGTGTCCTATGCTAACGTTAGCCAAGCTGTTCAGCGAAAAAAAAAAAAACAATTCAACACGGCGCAAGATGCGATCGTATAAGACCTGTGGTGTTCCATCTTCAGACCTCTGACGACCGCACAACGTATAGGTCTTATTTTCGTTGAACATCTTGGACAAGGTTGGCTGGGACACACGGTAGAATATTCCGTATGCTGTATAGTACAATCTTGCCGATTCTATAGATGTTTCGAAAGCTCGAGCAGGGGAGTCCGACTGACGGCGCCCAAGAATCTTCACGTAACGGGCACGCGACGCGAAGCCGCAGAAGCCGAGTCCCTCATCTGACGTAACACGCGAGAGGGCGCCACGCAGACTACTCAGGAAGGAAACCTTTATACCCACAACAGCGCTTGTGCGTGTCTGCGCATGAAGACTCTCTATACTCGAGGCTACTATATTAGCTCCGAGTGTATAGACTATGTATAAAATATATACTAAGGTCTATAGACTTTAGTCTATAGACCTGTAGTCACCATAAAGAAATATATGTAGTCACCCTATAATGGTGACGGCTACATTTTTTTCACTTAAGAGTAACAATAATAAATGTACATATTGTACTATGACGAGAAACTACGTCATAGTTCGAAACTTCTCGGCATGTGGTGTTAAAAAAATCCTACCATTACCTATGAGTGTAGCTAATTATGTCTGACGTAATGATTCAAAACAGAGAAGTTAGCAACCCAAAGGTAAGCTCTGCTGAAACACGGCGCTCCGGCAGAGCAATTGCCGGCAAGTCTCTCGAGATTAGATGCAGCCAAGTACACATCATCTCATTCTTCTTCAAAGAGGAACTAGGACAATAACGTTTAGCATGATTATCTATTTCACCCAAGCGTAATGCTTAAAGTACTTTGTTTATTGGCGGCAATATGTTGCAATGTTTGTCATAGCGTGTATAATAAATTTATTTCGCATTCGCGTCACGTCGATACGGACTTGGACACTGCATCGGAGCAATTGCGCTCGTTACCTTTACACGATCTCGTTATGTTTGCATAAAGATTGCACTGTATTTGGGCTATTATAGCTTTACAATTGCGTAGGGATGAATAGTTTATTTGAAAGAAGACAGAGAGGTTGGCCTGAGGTAGCACGCTCTATGGCCAGCTACACTGCTTAGGGGGAGGGGGAACGGGGACGTGAAAGACGATCATGACAGAAAAGAGGGCTGCACATTGGTGAAGGCAAGTTCTGTTGATAAATGCTCAGATGATTGCGATAATTGTGTTTGTAACATTCAGAAATGTCCCTCATGACGCCACCACCGTGTTCCAGACCTTGGCTGCAGCCACTATAGTTCAAATGAACCTTCACATAAAGGCGCAAATAAGAAGCTGGTATGTGATTAACAACCGCAGTAATTTGGGTCTGTTGGTCTACCATGGTAGGAAATTTTGAATAGCGCAACGACGTGGAAAAAAAAACAACTAAAGACAGACGCCAAGAAAGCTCTTTCCAAAATACAAAGAGCTGTGATAAGCAGCTTCAGTAATGCGAGCACCTGCACGGTCCCTTTAGCGGCCTGAGTCTGGAGACCGCAGAGAATCACGCGCATTGGTTCTACCAGATACTTACCTTTACCGTTGTACACCCTTCTTCTATGTCATCATCACCCCTCATCCAGCCTTTATGTCCCCGTTCCTCCCTCCCCCTGTGCAGTGTAGCAGGCTAGAGCATGCTATAGCTCAGGCCGACCTCTCCGCCTTCCTTTAAATAAATTATCTCTCTCTCAGCATTTGCTGAACGCTTTCATTCTCCTTATATCCATCTCCTTGCTTGCGTGCATCGAGTCACCTGCTTTATTGGCCCTATCATTCTTGGCCTCTTTCCGTTTGCGCAAGATTGTATTGCTCAGTGTCACAAAAGAGCGCATAATCTAAGCGCGCGCCGCGCGTCACTAAAGCCAGCAAGGAGCAAGCCGGCCCCGCGACAGCATCGACAGAGGGACAGTCGACGCGATCAACGGAGTCTATAAACAAAAACAAGATACGCGAAGGCGACAGTAACGATGGAGAGAGAGAGAGAGGGCGGGCGGCAACCCGGCTTGCGTCAACGGATGAGTCACCACCCTCATCGACGACGCTCCGACGGCCGCGGTCGAAAACGCGAGAAAAGTCTATAATATTACCAGGCTTTGTTCATGCTACGGGATCACAACTCCGACCGAAGGTTCCAGAAGCGCCGGCGAAGGCAATAAAAGCTCCGTTCGGGAATCGGAAGAGGGATCAGACCACGCCGGTGACGAGATCTGACGTGAAGACCGACCGTCGGCGGAAGAAGGGGATTCCCCGGCAAGCTAGTCGACGAGTTCATCGAGCTTCTGCATTTCCGGAAGAAGTTCCTTCTTCGAGATTTGCCTCGAGCTACACCGAGATCGTCCGGCTCAAGACCAGTACGGGTGAATAGGAGTGGACACTTTGTGTTCCTATTTAATCTGTACTTTACGTGTTTGACGCTTAGTGCTTGTCGTTAATGATTTTCCAGTGTTTTGTCAACACCCATCAGAATTGTATTGTAATGTGTCAGCCTAAGTGTGCACGTGTGTATGTAACCACCTTGTTTAAAGAATATATTTTGTTGTGTTTTGACAACTCTGGGCTCTGACTCGGTCTTTGGACCAGCAACGGGCGTTCGCTGGCGCACCAGAGGGCCCCTTATTATTTGTCCTTGCTTTCGTGGAGTTATTTTCGGAAGCTGATAAGTCGGCTTTGGAACTTGGCTCGTCGTTGGCGCCTCGTTCACGGGGTGTGTGACACTCAGTGTCATTTTCCACTAACATTGTGCCATTAGTGCGACGCTAGCATAGCATTCGGTAAAACAGTTCCATATATCTATACATAAAGGAAAGCTTTGCTTATCACCGTGGGATCAGTCGATGTTTTATCCTCCCCTCAGAACAGTGCACGTGGGTGTTTGTTTGCTTTTAGCTTTTTTTAATATACCCGTGCCTGTATATTTCGCGCAGCCTATATCGAATGCTTAATTCCTTCATACTCCTCCCCCTCCCCACCCCCTTTATATCGGGAACATCGAATAATGTAAAAAGAAATTTGCTTCTCTTCCTTATTCTTCTATTTTCATAAGTAACAGTTTGAGCAATCCAAGAGGACGCGGGAGATAAAGAGGCGCAACATCGGCCCCTGGCGCATGTCGCCGATAGCATGTCACACCATCGCCAAGGAGCAATGGTTTGATATGCTCGACATCATAAAAGGCTCGTATCCCTGCGGACTCTGCAAAGAAAATCGTAGCACAAAATTTAAAACCTAAAAAATGTAGAGTATTCGCCCATGAGAGAGGGGGGCGGGGGGGGGGGCGATACAGGTTGTACGCAACCTTCGCGCTGAACTTAAAGATTCTTCCACCTTCTGCCCGCGTATTTGTGAGAACTTTAATTCCACATGTGCTATTGAATTGATGTGTGTTTCCTAAAGTTCGCACACCTTCGAAAGGATTTTTATTATAAATATAGTCCTGTACTCTGAAATAGCCTAGTTTTTTTTTGTATTGAATTGAAAATAAAATAAATACATATAGTCACCCTATAATGGTGACGGCTACATTTTTTCACTTAGGAGTAACGATAATAAATATACATATTGTACTATGACGAGAAACAGCGTCATAGTTCGAAACTTCTCGGCATGTGGTGTTAAAAAATCCTACCATTATCTATGAGTGTAGCTAATTATGTCTGACGCAATGCTTCAAAACAGACAAGTTAGCAATAGGTCGCTATCATAGGCTGATAAAGCCAAAAAAAAGAATGAAAAGGAAGTGTTCGATAATTAGAAGCCACGTTGTTGTGCGGTACAAGGAGAACGTATACAGGAGATACCAAGCCCCCAGGAATATCCAGAGTTACAATTTCTGCAACCGGCTTATGCCATGCATAAGGAGGGACATCTTCAGTTAATTTCGTCCCACCGTGGAAGCTGCGCACGTGCCCTTACTCAGTGAAGATGACGGCCCGCTAGCCTTTCTAGACAAACACTATAGCGGAAACCAAAGCCTATCAATGGAGATCATATGCACGGTTCTTGGACTAACCTCCATGCTGTCGTTTGCACCCGCTAACTCTCTTCCCGTGACACCGCGGGTTAGTGATAAAGCCAAGCAAACACGGATCCGGCCGGTCTAAAAGGTGCCGTCAGTCAGCGCAGAAAGAGAAAACCGAGTGAGAGAGAAAAGAGTGCGAGGAGGTCGGCTACGATACGAGCATAGGAACAAACAACCACGCAAGGAAATAAAAATAAATAGCTGGGACTGAAGCGTACAGCGGAGCAGGAGCAAACGACCGTCTTCTCAAAACATCGTCTTAGCCCTCACCCCCCAGGCGTTGAATGCATGCAAACAACGCGATAAAAGCAAACGGGCGCTACAGAACGGGCACAGAGAACATGCCCGTGCTGATGCTTCGTGAGTGGAGACGCCTTCCGCAGCCTAGTCGTCTGTACAGCCCTCCCCCTTCTCGTCTATCCACCTTCCCCTCCCTCGCTTGGCGTTCTTTAACCTACCTTGGGGACTTTCTCCTTTGCGGCTATTTTACTTTCAAGTCAGTCGGTGGTCGGCACGTGCAAAGGGACGCCATGCGGAACGGCGGTCCCAGGGCCGTGAAAAGAAAGCAAGTGAGAGAAAAGTAGGGGCTGGGCCGTGGGCAGAGCGGGAGTTGGGGGAGGGGGGGGGGGAGGTTGCAGTAGCAAAGTGAACAAAAAAACGACGCGCGAGGTGGCTTCCGAAGCGGCAGCCACGCGCGCACACGCCGGTAGCGGCGGCGCACGTTCGTGAATTGAACCGTGCTGCGAAAAAGAAAATGGCGTCTAGAGGGAGGAGGACGGCTCGGGAGAGGGTCGACACGCGCGCCCGATTGGGCGCCGGGTTGAGGAAGAGAGGGTGGCGTTGGGTAAGGGCGCGCAGAGTAGCGGACACGACTCCGTGAGTGCGCGTGGCTGCAGAAAGACGAACTCTTAGTAGTAGTTAGTAGTAGGGAGAGCCTCGTGCCGATCAGTTGGCCTCAACCTGCTCGTGCTCGACGGTTTCCCGTTGCCGCCGCCGGAGCGCAAAGAGGATACGCGCCGAGCGATGACCATGCCTCCTACCGAGCGCAGTTTCGGATTCGTCGTGCACCACCAGCTGCACCAGAGCAAGGCAGAGAGTCGGAGGGTGAGAGTGCGAAGCCATGCCAATTTTACTTGTTTCGTTTGCAGCCGTGGTCATCTTTGATTGGTGACAGCCATTCAGGGAGATCTGACCGGCCAGCAGGCAACCTGCTGCAGCGCACCCACGTGCCTTGTGTCAATCAGTGGCTCAAAGCGGCTTGTCTGCGGAAGTGCATACTGTGAGCTTCCTAAGCCACCTTTGGAGATTTTGTTGCGCAATCGTTCTGAGCAGTGTTTTCACTAAATCCATCTGCACGTGTAGTACAGTAGAACGTTGATCGACTTCCAGTGCATGTTGTGTGTGCGTTTGACATCGTTTCGGCGTGGCAGTTTTCTAGCACCACATGTACGCGTGCACGGGTTGAGTTGCGCGGCAATGTAGCGTATACCTGAAGTTGCTTGCTTTCCGGAACATGCACTAACAAGTCGCTCGGGGCGAGTGTACGGATGAATACCATACGACTGGCCAGTCGTGTTCGCTTATACAGTTCGGTGACCGCTCGATTCCCCGGGCTACATCGAAGGCTGCCGTAACCATTTACTCATTTATGAAAGAGCTAGTCATTAGTCTTATATAATTTCTGTAACACAAATGCCGGTGGGGGGTGGAGGGGGGGGGGTTGCATCAATGGCCGAAGAACTGAGATACCCTTTCGAACTACTGCGACAAGCTGAAATAATTCTTCTGCGAAAGATTGCTTATTGCACATTTAAATTGTTGCGCTGGTACTGGATTTTTTTGTTGTTGTTCTACGTGGAAATAAGCAAGTGCAGAAGCAGAAGCGTTTCTCTTTTGGTGACAACTGAAAGCACTTAACAATTCAACCATTTCACTCAGAATGCAACATCTAGAGTGTATGAAAACTACAGCGTCTCAAGTCTTCGTTCGTGCTGATGTTTCAAGTGGTCAGCATCAAAAAACATCTAGCTCCGCCGGAAATTCGTCATCTTCTTTACATGAACCAATAAATTGCGTGTTTAATTGTGCTTTATTATTGGATTGTGAAGTACACTGTCCTGATCACTAATTTTTATTCGCTCCTGCAGAAATACTTTATGAGAAATTGAGAAAAGATCTGCTCACAAGAGAACGAAACATTCGTTAGACTCAACAACTATACCATGGGTTGTTACGATGTGCCCGTCGTTATAACGTCAGCATGTGTTTGTTATGACGTGCCCCTCGTTATAACGCATGCGCGTAAGGAAGGATAGGTTGCCCCCGCAATTACTGGGGGTGTGAGGATATATCGAGGACATCCCCCGCCTGACTTAAGCGTGACCAACCGATGTGATTGGGCAATACCAATTTGCATGCTGCTGGCAGGTATACTTATTGAACAGGGGGCGAAGATGGGACGATTCGTGGCATATTCGCAGTAGTGAGCATTGTGCTCATGCACTAAGATAAGTCACAGTTCCGGAAATTGCAGATGCAAGCAGATTGCGTGAGCTAAATATACTTCAGCATGCTCTAGTGTATCTATAAGAAATAACGTCCTCGAATCTGCGCGCGATTCCAACGTGCCTTTATTTATGTGTACTGTATAGATGTTAATTAATTATGGTGGTTTTACGTGCCAAAACCATGATCTGATTATGAGGCACGCCGTAGTGGGGGACTCCGGAAATTTGGACCACCAGGGGTTCTTTAACGTGCACCTAAGTCTAAGTACGCGGGTGGTTTCGCATTTCGCCCCCATCGAAATGCGGCCGCCGTGACTGTATAGATGTGTACTGTGTATAGATAGCGTACCGTATAGCTTTGACCTACTATCTCAAACTTCTATCATCCCTATATCTCCTTCCCCCAGTGCAGGGTAGCAAACCTGACGTGGGGCTGTTTACCCTCCCTTCCTTTCCTCTCTTACGTTTCTGCATCTCTCTCTTTATAGCACTTCTATTTGTGAGAGTTTATTTAGAAATCCATGCGGAGACACAAAGTATCACTTACACCTGTCGTAATTCACTTACCCATCATCAATGCAGTGTCCTTCAACACTTGTGCTTGCATGTAATCCCGCTACTGACGTCTTTCATTTCCATATAGTTCCATGTTGGGGAATAGGCTCGGCGCAGTTAACAGAAAGTTAACTCTGCGCAGTATCGCTAAGTCTACTTCTTGCGTGTACGCTATTCGATGGCGTACATTTCCAAAAATTTTTGTGCCCTTTGAAAAAAAAAAAAAAAAAAACACGTAAGGAAGGCACAGTGCTCCATTTTCCCGAGACAAAAAACTCTCAGCACGCTGACACAAAGGTGCGAGCTTAGGGTGAGGTCCGGGTGACAAACTCGGCAGCGGAACGCGATTGCGACTTGAGCAAACAGAGGGGAGAAAGAGAGAGAGAGAGTTCGCCGCCGGAGCGAGAAATAGGAACACACAAGCGGGCGGCGGCGACAACTCCGTGCGTCAGCGCGTCGAAGCACGCGCCGAGCGTGGTCCGTGGGGGCTCGGCGCGCATGCCTCCCACCAGGTCCGGCCCCTGATAGGTCAGCCGAACACGTGCGCAGCGCGCGCGCGCGCGCAACCACGCTGGTTCTCCGATTGGGCGAGCGGTAGGCAGACCGCTACACACTTTAGCTTTTCTTTTTTCTTTGTTTCCTTTGTTCTATCTGCGCGACTCTTTTATCAACGGCCGGCCGGCGTGCCATCGTTATCGCGCCACTGCAGCCAGAAAGAGGAGCCAACAATACACCCCTGCTGCACTTGCCATACTGGGGGATCGCCCCACCTCGCCGCTGCTGCTCTAGCGAGTCGAGACGCGATGACGTAGGAGCCACGGCCCCGATAAGGAAGGAAGGACGTGTCCGTCGAGCGAAAGCTATCCTAGAAAAGACGGAGAAAGGGAGGAGGTTGTGCGTCTCAGCGCGCTATAACGGCGGTCTGGCCGATAAGCAACGTGTCCTGCGAAGCCTCCGAGGAGTAGTAGTGTCTTGCCTCTCGCTGTATCTTGCTTACTACCGAACAATACAGCGTGAGTCGCCCGAGGGCTATCGCGAAAGCGGAACCACGGTCTCATCGTGAGCCGTCTCAAATCAAGAGGCGACTGTTTCAAGACGAAAATAAGACAGAGAGCTTTTTATGATCGTGAGCGGCGTCACGTAGAACAGCCGTTACAACTTACCGCTATCGGCTTTCTTTTTTTAAGTAGCAGTGAGCGAAGAGGACATAACGGCTCCACTTGTTGGTCGGTTGTTTATTGGTGTGGCCATCGCAATATTCCCAGCGACTCCTTTATCGGCGCGTTCGCTACCCTTTCCTCATTGGGGTGTGGGGCTGGAGTCGCTATCTTAATTACGTGCTTTGCACCAATTACCGTGCGCAATATTCGCGGTGATGAATGTGCTTGCGATAGGTAATTTTCACACGAAAGTGTGCGCACACGATATCCGGACTGGACAGATCGAGAGATAAGAGAAATAGAAGAGAGGAAAGGCAGCTCAGTCATTATGGCAACCAGCTCACAAGCAGACTGACAATCTCCAATACATCTTATTGTTTTTGCGTACTCGTAATTATCGATGTCCAGTAATGTCGCTAAAGGGAAAAGCTGAGAATTATAGTCGAACCTCGAGGAAGAAATAAGAACTCCGTGGAATATACCCAGTGGGGATGCGTATCAGAAGCTATCGCATTTCTTTTGAGTTCCATTGATCTATATGTACTTCATGTCATTCCTCGTCCGGTTACCCCTGCTGTGGAGAATCTGTACTCGTCACTGTTGCGTCATTCATGCGGCAGTGTGTAAATTCCTTCACGCTTTGTCTGGAAGCTATAATCTCTGTAACGCACATATCCGCCTTCATCGGCAGCCGCTGAGACTCAGCGGTGCCCTACGAGATACTCAAGCTCTTCATCCGACTTCCCAGCAAACACCCTCTCTGCTTTGACCGTGAAAGCGACATATAACCTGAGCTAGAGTGGGCGCCGATAACGTGGCTTCTTTCATTGCGACCGAGACGATCCGCTCGGGAGATTTCCTCGATAAGAAGCTGCCGACGGCGGAGAACACTCGACGTTGCAGAGAACTTTGTTGCGGTTTAATAGAGGGCATGATATATAGTACATTATATAGATATAGGCGAAGTTTATGTTTAGCTCGCACGCCACCAATGGAGACACAGAGTCGCCAAAAACGTTGGAATGACGCGCAAGGGGATTACTCGCAGACTTATCGCATGCTATAGATGATAACGGTGAGACAATTGTGACCAAGTGGAATCTTTGAAAACCGACTGACGTCAATGGCGCCTCCAAGTGCAACACTATGTGCACAGACAAATACGCCCCTTTCCCCCCTCACACACACACACACACACACACACACACACACACACACACACACACACACACACACACACACCAAAGCGACACCCATGCAAAAGTTATTACTACAGAATAGCAGAGCATTAAAATTGAATCATGGGATCAGCTTGAGAAAATAGCCTTCAGCCGAAGTTTCTCGCAGCATTATGCAGTTTATATAAGAATTTGACGCGCGCCGACTACAGTAGCTGATATGCACTCACAACGCTAACATCCCAAGCTGACCTTTAAAAGCGCTGACGTATTTCAATGTGTCATGCTATATTGTTCTATATCGCCGCGGTTAGCACTTCAACTGATTCCTATACGGCACAACGTGTTTTGCCGCGATACGAGCCTACAGCGCACACAAGTATATTCGCTGCCTGCAAATTCCACGGGGGCATTGACTTTACGTCCAAACAATGTCGTCATCCTTTCGTTGCAGCTCATCTGCATGTGTGGGTGGATTCAGGGACTATGTGCAGTTCTCTATGTCATCTTTTTTTTTTTCTTTTTTTTTCGATTGCGTAATCGGTGCCCTCCACTGGCGGCCTTTACCCCCTGTGGACTTGTCAAGGCAATTGCGACGATAACAACCTTTCGCGCTTTTTTTCCCTTGTATTGGGTGCATGTGAGTGCATATTGCATGCCGTAAAACATGCTGCTGCGCCCTTTTTTCACATCCACAAACTGTTTATAAGCGTTGCATATAGTGTGATATATTTATAACTTTGTCCTGTGGGGGTCGGGTGCAGGATTCTTACGAAGGCGTGTAGGTTGCTATAGCAACTTGAGTTTACAGCTAGTCAAATCATTATTTGATCTGGTGCGCCGTATGTATAAGCAGCACTACCTGTAAAGTGACGCCGAGCTATGAGGTCCCTCGCTTGCCTGCGTCGCTGTTATGTTTGGGGCAAACCAAATCGATAACATTTTGTTACCTTCCGTGCAATAGCTGGCTCATTTAATATAATGTCGATCGGTCTCGCTTCCAGATTATAGCAAGAACTATCCTTATGGTGGATATCTTTATGACAGATAGACGCGGAATACACTTAACAAGCCCTTCCTTCCATTCAATGTCGATTAATGATCCAAACTGTGCGTGTCTGTTTGCCATAGGAAATGCCGAAGGAAGGACGCGCCTCAGTTCCCCAACGCATTCAGGTCGCTGTCGCCATGAAAAATTTTACGATCCTGCTGTTGCTCAGCAAGAAACGGATACTTACAAAGTCTGCTAACGGAAATTTATTCCTTTACTCAAGTCTCGTTCGCAGTGTGTGCAGGTATCTCATTTCTCGCGTCATATCCGATCCCCACGGCACCTGCTTCTTACGATTTGTCACAAGGAAGCGTCCGGACGACCTTCAATGCTTGGGCGGGCATCTGGTTAAAACATTTCTCTGGACTCTGGGCTTTCACCGGCTCTATACTCGACATGCATATATGCAAATATGACTGTATGTACTACGTGCACACAGAAGAACTGGTTAGTAAAACACACTTACAAGGTCCCCCCTTTTCTTTCTTCCTTGTGTCCTTTATCGGCTTATAATTTTTTTATGTAATCGTGTGGCGTATAGATGCCAAGATCCGAGAAGCATTTGCCGCTACAACGCCTTTTTTTTTTTATTTCTTCGGTACAAGTCCTCCTGCGTAATCGCCACCGTTTCGGCGTTCTATAATATGAGCGTTTGTTATATCACGTTAGAGTGGACTGCCCAGCACGCATTAAAGGAAAAAGTCTTGAAACACTTTGAATGGCTGATAGCTTTGGCCATAAGTTTGTGGCTGTCTGGAAACGCATAACCTGCACGACTGCATGCTGATGACGCATATATCGGTCGAGAACAAGTTTTAACAAAATGGCAGAAGTGAAAGAAAACTATATAGATAGGAATCATAATATATGTATTCTCTACCGGAAGTGGATGTAAGCGAGAAATGTTTATTTATGCGACTTTTACTTGTTCAAGACCAACGAATCCATAAAAAAAATTTTGCAGGGCGCTTGTATTACGTGAGTCATAGTTACGTGCTTAAACTGCTATTACACTGTGGGTTTACCTCACGATCCAAGAAGGGAGAGGTCCATGCCGACGCGTGTTCCGTGGAAGTTATTTGATTACCCTTGCTTTTGTTAATCAGCCGTACGAGTCACACGACTATCACAGGACTGCAAAACTCGTAAGGAGCAAATGCCGGCGAAATGCCTTCGAGTCGACCCTGCTTTTCACAGTCGACAGCAGCGCCATAACCCGCATTCTATATAACGAATGGAGGAAGGTCGGCGGGCGAGGCCTTCGTCTTGCATTGGACTCAAAATAGGCTGACGATGATGATAATCGTCCTGACGCTGCTTCCATTACGAACACTTCCAGTTGCTAATCCCACTTAGTCCCAGCTACGGCTAATGCCCCCGCAACTGAATGGCGTCCATTTTTCTCCTTCTCGCAGGCGTCCAAGCCTCTGATGGAGAAGCGCCGCCGGGCGCGCATCAACCACAGCCTGGCGCAACTCAAGAGTCTGCTGCTGGACGGAAGCAGCAAGAAGGAATCTCAGGTGCGGCACCTTGCAATACCGCGCTAGTTCTTCATGTTTCAGGACCGGACGACGCGCGAATTTTGTCACTGCAAGGCCAGCCGCGAGCAGTTCGTGTCTATGAAAACAAAATGGCTTTAAGCTCGACACGACATGGGTTGTACCAGCAGGCAACGCTGCTTCGCGTCTTCGGGGAGATTTGCGTCTTTGTCGACTACGAAGAGAGGAGACCACAATGTTCTTTAATTAGAAGTGCTCATTTATTTGCCGCCTCATTTTACATCAGTTCACTGTGTGCAAAGATGAACTTCTCCTTCTGCATGTAAACATCCCGCAACGTCACAGATAAGCGGGTCCGACCCTATGAGCACTCTTTCCTTCACGCTAGCAACACTGCCGTCGCGAGCCATTTATACCACCTCGCACGAAAACCGTTTCTCAGGGCACGATTACATGCAAGAGTAAACAATCTTTGCCTACATTACAGAAAGATTAAAAAAGAAGGATGAGTTCAAGAAAGAGTCAAATGAGGATATACTAAACTCACGAAACTTATCAAGTCCATGCGATAATGGACATCCTCGCAAATCGCCTTCTCGTAGATGAAAACCCGGCCTTCCTTTAACGAAGGGGAGAACAAGAAAAACAGAATCAGCGGTAATTAACGCCTAGACGTGTGCGAGTGGCTCGCATGCACGGATACCGGGATGCACCACCTCCTTCCAGTTCAACCGCACTGATGTGCAGGCCCATCTTCGCTCTCTACAGCGCGCAATGGATACCACCCATCCGTTCATTGCTTCACTAAATGGGCGCTCCAGCCTCCCCTACAACCCGCACAACACCCTCCACCTGTGTTCACCCTTAGCCTCCCTCCCTCCATCCTATACCGGTAATCTCCAACGCGCCGTTGCCTTTGTCCTCACGAGAGCTCTTTCACTCTCATCCGTCGGTGTGGGCCCTCAGCTGGCAGCCAGCGGGATTGGGCAACAACGGGTCAAGTGTCAAGGCTATTCCGCCTCAGTGCGTCTCCCCTTTCACTCTCGCCGCCTACGGCGAACAGCCACCGTTTGCACCCGCTCGTGAGCAGCGCGGCCGTTGTTGTTTCCGGCAGAGAAAAAAAGCACGCGCGCCCGACAGGCGAGCGCGTGCAGCCCGGTGTGTGCTCGTTACGTTGCGCCGTTGATTAGGCCGCGCCGCATTCTGTCGGTGGTCGGGGCGGAAGCACCGGCACCTCGTCGCCGAGTGCGGAAGCAGGTGTTGCTCTTTGCTCCCTCTCTAAGGCGGCGCCTGCCGCTTAGTACACTCTACTGCCGCTGCAGCCGTCTGGGGGAGCGAGCGATCTGAGTTGGATCGTGACCGGTGGGTGTGCGTGGAGCCCGAGGTGATGTGCCGGGATCTGCTGTTACTCGCAATGCAGCTCTCGAGCGAGGCCGAGCGGCAAATCGCCACAATGGCTCAGGCGATATTGTTTTCGAACCCACGAGGTCGTGAGTTCGAATACAGTGCCATTATCAGGATGAATGAATGTAGAGAATGCTGGCGTTGTTGTATTTAAGCGTACCTTTAAAAAGGTAGTCGCAATTAATCCGGAGCCCCCTTCGCTATGCTGTGTATAGGAGGGGGCTCCACTATCTTATCACGTCGCCCACGTGTTCATTGGGAAGATTACGCACCACCATTCGATCGAAGCCAGCTGGTACATGGAAATTCCCGATGCATGTTAAAGTTTGAGAAAGCGCATGCTCATGTCATAATCGCTTGGTGTGTCACGATGAAAACTGGCAGCATAAAAAAATGGAAATAAGTGAAGCATGCATCGACGAGTTACGCGTCTTCTTTCTGTCTTTTTTGTTTCCCTTGCAATGTTTTGCCTTCCACAGATAGCTGCACATCTTATTAACATTTACTTTTTTTTTCTTGCTTGTGTTATCATCCGCTATCGGCAAATCTTGGGCAGCACTTGCCTAGACCGGTATTTTTAAAAATTATTTTACTCCCCCTTTTTAAAACTTATCATCATTTCAGTCGTTACACTTGTCCTCTGAACACAACTACAACCGCAGCGCATGCGAACGTACAACGCGCAACAGGTGCGAATTACAATGACAGCTAGAAACAGCGACCGGTGAAGCGTTGATCCGTAAACTCCGCCGATGCGTAGACGACGACCCACCCCTAGCTCCTTCTTTTTTGCGGCTGCACAAGATTTGATGACAACGGCGGTTTCCCGACCACCACTTTATTTTGCCGGTTCCTGTCCCCCGTGTAATCACATCGGGGTAGCTCGACAGTATAGAGCGCCGGTGGAGGCGTCGCCATCCGCGGGCCGTCTCACGTCCAAGCCGTGGAGAGGACCACGTTCCGAAATGTCCGAGCGAAATTGAACGAGCGTCGCTTCATCCGACATTGAAGCGGCCGCGTGACTAACCGCGACGTCGCCCTCTTCTGAAGTTGGCGTACGCGTCGTGTCTTCTCACCGCACCTGAGCCTCCTGCGGACACCACTACCGTCGTGTCACGCCAGCTGCCAGTTCTACAGGTGCTAGCGAATCCTTGGCTCTACGAAAAGCAAGGAATAAAGAAAGCCTATAGCGTTAAAGGAAATGATAAAACCTAATGGTGGGGGAGCGAAAAGCGTGCATCATCAACGGCGCGTGCGGCGCACTGGCGAGTCTATAACGTCTGACAGCTTTCTCGTACCCCACTCTCTCGTTTCTTCAAAGGCTTCGTGATTCCTTTCAGCTCCTGCCTATCTGTAGGTTCCTCCCTTTCCTCGTCGACGTTCTCCAAGGCCGATGCCTGTCTCTACTTGCGGCACGTGCCGTGTTAGTTTTTTTTTTTTTTTTTTTTATGGAGAAAAGACCGAACCTGTTGTATCCTTTCTGTCGTCTTACTAACCACGAGGAAGCCAGTGTGGCGAAAAAAAAAAAGAAAACTATATTTGGCTGATTTTGTCGGGTTAGATGGAAAGCCCGGCGCTCCTTGACGACGAAAATGGACATGCTCGCTTCCGTTTCCATTATTTAATTTAGTTTTTGATGTTGTTGTTGCAAGTTTATGCCGCACGCAATCGTGCGTTCGCTTCTCTTGCAGCGCAAGCTTTTCTCGACTCCTTTCTGGCAACAGGTGACTCCATCGGCTGTTGCGGCGCATGACGTGTAGATAACACGTACATGGTTGAGTCGGGCGCATAATTTTTTTTTTATTATGCGACATCGATCATGTCCTTCCTAGTCCCCAACCTATTAATTGCGCGCGACCCACTAATGTGGCTCCGCTTTCTGCCGCTGAGCCCGAGGTAACGGGTTCGATTCCCGTTCCCGGAGGCCGCAATCTGAGAGGGACGAAGTGTTGAACACACACACGCACGTGCACACTCGTGTACCTTGATCGACATTAAAGAAACCTATGGGGCAAAAATTATTCTCGAGCGTTCCACTACTGCCTATTTGATACACGATGGTAAACCTATTCAATCCATCAATCAACCAAACTGCGCGCGGCAATGCACAAGATTCCACGCGTCTTCTCTACAATGGTCGATAGTCGTGCGAGAGAGTGGCACTTGTAGAGCAATATCTCTGATAGATACACAAATCTTCCTTCAATTTACGTGGCACAGACTCGGATTGAACAATGGCGAAAGAATTTGTGAGCTTCAGTAAAATACTACCTTGCGAGAACCTGTCAGTAAGCCACTTTGCTTGCCTCTCATCATTTCGTGCGCCCCAAGCTCTCCTTGCACAAATGAGGATTGGATGGATGGTAATAACTTTATTTAATTCTCCTGCAGTTTTGACGACCCGGGCTCAGGTCTCCCACGACCTAAATGAGGATTGCTCCCAAGACTTTTTTCAACACATATCAGTAAAGAAAAAAAAAATCCACTCAGATATGTATTAGCAAGCTACAACAGACATGCCCCTTGTTGTTAAACTTACAGACCGAAAAGTGGTTCTGTATGAGAAAGGGAAAGGTTGGTGCTACCTTATGCAGGCCTTGAGGGAGCCCGGCTCCGCGCTAAAACATCTACAGGCACGTTGTGAAAAACTACGATTCCTCCTCTCCGTCAGGAATGGCTTTTGCGTGTCAGCGCAAGCCACCTTTAGGTGGCTGTAAGAAAGAATTAAAGAAAGGTGAGGCAGGATTCTAAGCACCTGCGTTCTCGTCAGCTCGCCTATACCTACACAACCTGCAGAGCGCTCTCCTGGGCTCGACACTCGTTAGCGTGTTTTTCTGTTTAGCACGTTCTTTATGACTTTCCGGTGGTCTTACCATCTCCCGTACAGACAAGATGAAGAGCATTCGCCTCGAGGTCCAGAAGAAAAATGGAGAGAGAGAGAGAGAGAGGGAAAAGGTCAGAGCAGTACAAGCGCAGACGAAGATCACCGCGCTCTTTTAATGAGCCGCACGTCGGGAAAACGCCAAGCCCGAATGCGACAAAACCGTTTTTTTTTTTTTTTTTTTTGAACGAACGCCGTTGTCTGCGGTCGTTTGCTTCTTTCCTCGAAAAGAAGAGGGCAACGTATATAGTTGAGCAAGGAGGCAGGCACGGTGATTATCGACCCCGCTTGTCGGGACGGGCCGGCCGTCCGAGTTGGCAAGGAAGACGAATCGGTTCGGTTGGGAACTTCTTCTTCCCGTCTCGTTCTTTTCTTTCCCCTGGCTGGCCGCACTCATCATCGACACCGCTGTCCGCGCGCCTCCCTCTCCCCTTCCCACGGTATACACACAGCGCCGAAGCTAAGCCGTAAGAACTTTCGCTGCGACAATGGATTCCCCTTCGTTTGCTCACTTCCTCGCGCAGCGACCGCTCTTCCCTCGCGAGCTCATCAAATGCGGTGGGCACGGATGACAAGAAAGGAAGATGGCCAGGCGTATAGGGCACTTACACGACTTCAGGCGAGTGTTGTGCGCGCGCGCGCGCGCACGCAGCCCGACGGACAGCTTGGACCAAGGCGCCGGGGGACCCTTTCTCTCCGTCTTTTCTTGTCTCTAGCCGCTACTTGCAGCGTAGTACGGCTTATCGGCGGCGCCTTCAGTACTCTCTCAGCTCGGGCCCGCAGGCGTAGTGGATCGAACGCATTGTTGACGGACCTTTACCGCCCGAAGGAAGTGAGCGCGTTGCTTCCCCAAATGGGCGGCTTCTATACTTGAGGCCATGCTATAGCCTGTTAGTGTGGCCCTGGTGTAAACGAACGACGTGGCCATCGTCGCTTGGCTCGTTCGCTTCCTGCTTCGTGCATAAGGCGGGCGCACTTTTTTTCAGCTCTCAGAAGAAGCGTGCCCCCGCGTTTGTCCGCCGCGGGGGATGAGGGGCTGGGAGGAGGTACGGTATGGTGAGGTACTAATGGCAGCACTAATTTGAAGAAGCCGCCGGTAGCTTAAGAGTTGGCATGGGTTGGTCTGGGCTAGCGAGAGGCAAGGGGGATTCCCGTTTGCCTGCGGCCCCGCGCTTACACCCCCCGCTGTGGCTCCCGCGGGGAGTTTTTACTGGCGGTCCCGCATCGAGAGACGGAAGGAAAGGGACGAGCAGCCACTCCCTGAAACCTGGCCCCTCGCTTCCGACACGCTACCGAGAACGCGGCTTTCTTGAACGGTGCATGCGTGCCGCCGTGGCAGCCTCCTCGCTGGCGCCAACACGCCACGCGCGCTTCTTCGGGCGCCGTTTCGTGGAGCGCTAAAAAACAGCCAAAAAAGAAGAGGAAGAGTGGCGGTGGTTGGCCACGGGCTTGACCGTCGGGCGCGCCTATATATCTTTGAGCCGCGTATAGCCGCCGCGTGCGACCTTGGCCGGAAGGAAGCCTTTCGTTTCCCGCGCACGCGTTTGCTAGCGGGAGAGAAAACACCGGGCTCTTCAGGCGTGGTGCGGAAAGGACTCGAAAAGGCGTTTCTCATGGTCTCACCTCTCGCTGCTGCTGGGCTTTTGTGCGGCAGCGATGGGCAACCGGGCGCGTGCTTTATGCCGCCGAGGCGCGGTTTTCTTGCTTTATTTCCGTCTTTTGCCGTAGCGTGGGACTCAACGGGTGGAAGAGAAAAGAATGGAGAAAGTGTCCGATGTTTCGCGGCTCGCTCGGCCCCGACTGAAAGGTGGCGTGCCGCTGCGAACGCGGGCGCGCGCGCGCGCTCCCGTCCTCTATATGTGGGTCAGTCACGCGCCCAGCTCGCTGTTTGAAAGCACGCCAACACTCCTCCTAGAAGCATTTCTTACGGCGTTGTTGCTTCCTTTGGAGAGCAGCGGCGCGTGCACTCGCGCGTAGGTTTTGGCGCGCTTTTTTCCCTTTCAGTGACCACAATGGGCGATACTTTTCTTACGAGCCGAGGCGCGTTTCTTTATTGCGAATTTATTATCGCGGTGCGCTCATGGGAAGCACGCTGCGACCAAGTAAGTAGTGAAGACGAATCGTTACGCACGTAGCTGGTGGTGGAGCCGAGCAGCCTGTCGGCGACGCGTTCTTCCTGTGGTCAATGAAGGCTTGACACGAATGGCGCGCACGAAACTCTTCGGACCGTGAGCGCGTGGTTAGTGTCGGTGCACGCGCGCTTCGTGCTTTCCCGCTGAGAAACAACAATTCCCCAGAGAAGGAGGTTCTGTGCGCACTCCGCAAAGACTGCTTAAATAGGATCCTCTCGTAATCACAGCTTGCATAATGCGGCTGGAGTTTCCGAGATCTTGACCTATATAGAGAGATAAAAAAAAAAAAAAAGAGAAAGAAAAACGGGGCGATGACTTCAAGAAACGGTTCCCTTTGAATGCTTATAACTCGGATAATGGTTGCCCTAATATGCTTCTGAAGAAACTTGCGCAATGTCATGGGCAATGGCGAAATCCTTATCCCTGATCTCAAGATACCGGCCAGCTGTTTTGTCTGCTTACATTTACTCATGTTTGCGCATCAAATGCTTAATCCATCAGCGCTTCTGCTTACGAATTAGTCTTTGCCGGGGATGAATATTAACGTCACTGATGAGGCTTGCGTCTCTCCGCAGCCCTGTCTCGTTTGGTGGCCGAATGAAGACACGCAAGCGCCAGCCCTCGCTCATTCTCAGAAAAAAAAAAAGAAAACGCTCCGCTCACGACAAGCTCGACAGCTGTTCGCGACGTATACAGCAAGCGCCGCCAGATCTCACGAAATACCCCGCCTTGCTCAATCTCGTCGCGCGCATCGAGCGACGTCTCACGCTTCGAGCTCCCGGGAGACGGGGTGCCCGCTGCGGTCTGGACCGATGCTGATTTACAGCTGGTACTTTGGAGCGCGCTCTTAGTTGGCAAACACACGCGACGTGAATTGCGTGCGCGCCTTGTGCGTCTAACCCTCGCGAGGAACAAGAAGAATACGAAGCGAGGTGAGACAGGGGTGAACGAGCGCGGACCGCACGTCGTGCATCACGGCTCGACAGAGGTGCGCCCCGGAGTCGCGGTAGGCGTGTGTAAACGCGTATATCGCGGATGGTCGCGCGTATACGTACGACCGAGATCTGATCATCGACCTCTGCGCCGTTGCCCCATTCAGGCGCACGGTGAACCCGACCCCGACGAAAGAAAGCCAAGGTTACCCGTCTCGTTTCAGGAACTGCGGGCTCCGTACCGTGTTGTGCGAGAAGAGAGAAGGGGGGGTTGCTTGGGATGCTTCCGAAGTCGCAGAGGCATTTCTTTTTTTACGTCTCTCTATACTCTTTGACGCGACGCCGCTCCTCCTCCTTTTTTTTTTAAATCTACGCTCTTGAAGCGTCGCTCCTCCAAGAGCGAGGAGCGCACACCCCACCCCAGAAGCGGGATCTCCCGTGCTCGGTTTAGTCATCCACCACGAAGAGGGGTCGACAGGTTACGCGAGCTCGGCATACTGATCGTGACTCAAGCTCCGCGACACGTATAGGGCGCCTTCCTCGCGACCCCCTCTCGTGGCTTCAGGGTTCACGACCTTGTCTCGCTCTTCCCGTATCACCCTTTGACCTCTGACGGCGCGCGATGGCGTTTGTCGCCCGGCGGTCGTCGTACGCTCGAGCATGATATATATGCGACGGAGCGCCCTGTTGCGTGTGTGTGCCTATGCCGCTTTACTATAGCAGCTCGCCGGCCCCACCCACCCAGCGGCGACATATTGCGTAATGCATTGACCCCGTTCCCTTGTGTTGGGCCGCGCGCTTCCTTACCCTTTCGTTAGGTCGATCATCTGGGACTACGCACACATCAAGACCTTTTCGCACGGTTCTGTGCATAAATATGGGTGGAGCTTAAAGCTAAGGCTCCGTTCAAGAACGCAAAAGAACTTAGGCGTGCTTTTATATACGGCCGCCGCGAAAATTGTTTGAGCAGGCTTGAATCGTCCTCCGTGGTGTGTGCGTGTGTGCGCTTTGTGAATACATTTGGTATCTTTACTTTTGTTTAATGCTTCATTTTTGCGGGACGGGGCTCTCTGTTGCCTTGATTGAATGAGTCAATCCGTCTTATTTTCCCTTAGAGCGTATAATACCTGCAACGCATACGCTATCGATCACGCTATCACCTCGAGCAAATCTCGCCATCACTGTTGCATCTTAAGGAAGATTTGAATAATGTTTACTCACCGTCACTCTCGTTTTCTTTGTGCAGAACCCCCGCAACGCCAAATTGGAAAAGGCTGACATTTTGGAAATGACCGTACGACATCTCCAGGGCATTCACCAGGGTCACCATCTGCCTCGTAAGTCGCAGTTTACCCTTCAAATTAGTAAATGTTTCCGGTATTGAAGAGAAGTTCTGTTGGTTTGTAATTGCGCACCGCCGGTGCTGTTAGCGGGGAATGTTTGCGAATGTGCCTAGATCAAGTGTTTCCCGGATCCACGCATACTTTCAGCAAACTATACATATCTAACACAGAGAATAACTTCTCTTTCTCGTATTATTGACTACGGTGAGCGGTAGCTTGTGCGTCTTTGTGTTCACCATCTTCACGTGCACATGTAGCATCCAGACTACATCAGGACTATTCGCTGTAAAACAAAAAACTACCATACCACAAACAACTGCATCACTATATGCAGCTATTAGCGAGACAGAATTAGGTAAACTTATTCCAGTTGTCTCGAATGGTAAAGTCAACTTACTTATTTATCCGCGAACAAACCAAATAACATCAATGTCATCTTTTTTTCTTTCCTTTGTTCTCTCAACAGCGACGCCCGCCATGGAAATGCGATTCCAGGAAGGCTTTGCTGAGTGCGCCCGCGAGGTGTCCCGCTTCGTGTGCAACTCGGACGTGGACGACTCCCTTCGGTCTCGGCTCCTAGGACACTTGGCTTCCTGCCTGGCCTCCATGCATCCGGCGGTTCAGGCAGCGGACGCCATGGACACCGAAGAGACCGCCGGGGCCGTTTCCCACGTTTCGTCGACCTCTGTGGCGAACGCCGCTGCTACCTCCCACGTCAACACGTCTAACGTCGCCATGGCTGCTAGTCGCGTCATCGTCAAGCAAGAGATCTCGGACGGCGATGTCAGTGCTGCTTCTTCTTACGCTGTGGCGACTCATCATTCTTGCTTCACGAACGGTGACCTGCCCGGCTTGTCCGTATCGAGTCCGCTCAACCTGGCCACCGGGAGCCGCTCCTCAGCCTATTCTACCTCTTCTTCCTCCGGCGTCAGTGCGCCGGCCAGCCCCTTCAGCGACTCGGAGTCGACCACGTCGGCCGCCAGTGACGACAACTACGTGGCCGAGCTGGAACAGCACACGTTCGGCGTCATACGCCGGGCCCCGGCAGCGATGTTCGGTGACCCGGTCTGGAGGCCCTGGTAGTGACTGTTGAAGGACTCGCCCAGCACTAAACGCAGTGTGCCAAATACTTTACTATACATCGTGTCTGTTACGTTTGACCTCAATCGGTGCATCTGGTCGGTTCTACTGTGTTTACGTAGAGAATGCATTGTCGTGACAGCGTTGACGCGATGTGTCCGATTCCTTACGAGGCCCATTTCAATGCTGGGTGTGTGCGTTCAATGCCGCGAGGCTGGTTCAAGCATGTCCTCAAGAAATCAGGAGAAAGTTAGGGTGTTGTCGACAGAGAGTCATTTGAACGATTGTTTAGAATATTGCTCAATATTCATTTCTTCCGGCTGCCATCTAGCGGATATCCGTAGAGCTGCTGCCTTGTACGTACAACACGAATATGGCGGTGCCACCTGTTTTCCTCTGTGGAGCCAGACAGACCTTTTGTATTTTGTATTTGCACAAACGCGCACAGATACAGTGTTATGTGCAGTGGTTGTGAGCGGCAAGTTGTCGACAATTCTCTGAGCAGACATGTTAGGGTTTTACATGACGAGTATAGAACACGGAACGATCTTAACCCGCGACTTTTATGTTGGCTGTCATCCAGCATGCAGGACAAAAGAACCGAGCTGTGGTTACTACCACTGTCAAAATGCGGCTATACCAAAGACATGCGCCAACTACGGCCAATATTTTCATTCCTAACACTGCTGTCTTTGAACACGTAGATAACATCTTAGAGGAAGTAGTAGCTTAAGGATATTTCTTCTTAGTATTTACGGTAATAAGAAATTTACCTTGAATACGCTGGTCATAAAATCAACCTCAATACAGATGCCTTTTAAGCCTGGCCTTCGTCACACATTCCGAACGTGCTTACTGGGATATGAACACCCTTCGAGACTCCTGTAAAATTTCTATGGCCGACCAGGCCACAGTTCCCTTCAGGACATTCCATAGCGATGGTGCACAGTGTCAGTGTTCATCTTTTGTTGTTGTTGTTTAGAATGAGCCTCTCTGCGAACCCCGATGTAAATTCAATTGGCTATTTTTTATGCGAAACACTTGCTTGATCATTCGATCAGTCGAGCAATGCTCTTAATTTTTCCCTTTTCTTGCATTCTAAATTTATGCTTAAATCCTCCTGCCAGTTGGTTTTATGCTGTATTTTGCGTTTTCTTGAATGACATGTTTTTCTCCCCTGTAGTAAATGCACATCGGAGGTGTGTACCAGTTAATTTTTCTTTATTGCCAGATGGAAGCACGTAACAGTGCATACAGGCGATCCTCAACAATTGCGTGCGTTGATAAAACTGTCAGCCCGTTCTGGCTGATACCCGTACAGTGTGTTCAAAATTCTTGCAAATGTAATAACCGTGGCAGTTATGAAACCCATGTTCACCCGTCGGGTCTTCTATAGACCACGATGGAGCCTCGCGTGGTTAGTGCTCTCCGACGACACGCAGCTGACCAAGTTTTGACTGCGGAAGTGGACGAATCTGATAGTGTTTTTTATTATTGGCTGATATCTGTCGTAGACCGATTTGAGGCGGAGTCCGTGATAGGTGTCATTGTAAATGAAAAAAAAAAAAAGATAGCGCCAGGGAATCGTTGATGTACATGTTCAAGCTGGGAGTTTTTATTTGAAGTACAGAAAATGCCTTACACAAGTTCCTAGTTATGAGTACTGCGCAACTCCAAGAATTCGTTTACACGACCTTGTTTATATGTAGTGCCCATCATTGCTGACTAAGACAACTCTCCGCATGCTCTGTATGTGTATACGGTTGTCCATTCCATATGAGGAGAAACTAATGGACTTGTTCCTTCTTGGACAGCCATGACACCCGTCCACGAACTGGGTCACACCCTTTGTATCATATGTACAGTGTCTCTTTCGAATGCTCACACCAAACTTAATTTTATATGAAGATTGTACATACGTTACGTTTGACTTGTAGAGTTCCTATACGACCGATATGTGTGTTTGTTAAGTATTCGTTAAGTTATAAAAATCAGTCACGTCTCATATTTCATTACTCATGCCTGAAGGAAGTGCCTTTTCACTGAATGCCATCTACCTTGTGTCACAACGAAAATACGCACAAAAAATATTCATGTGTTGAATAAACGCCAAGTGTTTCCGCACAAGAAAATGTAAATGTTGTGGTGTGTGTGCATATTATTTAAAAAAAAGACCTGCAGGACTGGAACTGCTGTGTTACAACGAGACGAACAAGGTTGTTGTGTGTACAACAATCTGGAACCCTCTTTTTAAAATGGACTGATACGGCAACCATATCAAACAGACAGTCTCTAAGTTAACGTTGAGATCATCAAGCCTACTATGGCAGCGAAAATCTGCAATATGGCGAACTTTTATGGTGCATACTGAACCATTCCTCATCATAAGCACATTGTGCAACTGGCTTTGGAGGCAAAGACAAAGAGATATAGAAGATTTTATCTCTAGAAAGGCAGAGGGGTCGGCCTGATCCTTTGCACTCTAATCTGCTACTTTGCGCATAACATGCTGCCCTGTGAACTCATGACGTCAACATCGATCCATTAATGCCCAAGAAAGGATCAATTAATGCTCAAAAAAGGGCGAGGCAATACGAGTTTCCTTTGGCCTTGTAGTGCCAAATCTTTCGCATTAAGAAAAGTAGTATAATAGGCTACACAGCGCCAATAAACTAAACATAAGTCTCCACTTTGTTTAATATGCCGTGGGCACTGTAACTCAGGAGGTGCTAGGCATGCGCGTTCTTTGTTTATAGGCAATGAAACAAATAGAGGTGGGCCCCAGAACCCCCTGCCGAACTGCAGTATTCCAGAGTCTTTAGCAAAATGTTAAATGTAAAGCTTAGTTCAGAGCGAAGATACCTGCGTGCATCAATCCTCTGCCACCAAGACTACCGAGTAATAATAACATAATCCCCCACGTGGTTTGCATTTCTATAATAGGCCTTGCATTCCGCACCATCAGGAAATGGAGGAACGTTTATTACAGCACAGATACCCGAGATTCTACATAGATGTCCAGAGAGTAAAGTGCAGAAACAAGAGCGTATGGACAACACTTTCTGTTGAGCTGAAGACACACACGGAGAGGTACAAGTAAATTGCCACGAAGAAGGACCCCCCATTCCAAGAATTCAGCCAGCATAAGCAGTGGACTGAGACGACGTATCCCGCCCCTGTAGAAATGGCGGTGGTGGGCGTGAGTTGTATAGCAAAGCGCTTTTTTAAAGAAATCTGTTCCGCGGAATCCCGCGAGGTGTAACAAGGTTCATGAAATGAAAAATTGTCATCCACCCGACTGTCACAAACTTACAAAGGAAAACCTTACGGATTTCTCAGAAATAAAGTTTCGCAGTTAATTAAGCAAAAGGGCAATGAATATGGCAAATAAATTCTGCGGAAGGCCACTGGTCAAACTTATCTTTAACTGCGATATTTTCTTTCTGAGAAATCCATGTAGGCTTTTTTCGTAGCTTCGAGATACATTTGGGTGGATTAAAATTTTCCTTTTCAACAGAGGTGTTTGTTTAGCTCGGCGATCGAGCCAGGCAACTGCAACCTCTGAGCGCAACGTGCAATATCAATAGGGTATTTTACCACACGTTCAGCAAAGCAGCGTGGTTTAGGAATGCAGGGAAAAAGATATGAAGCTCCCTTGCGCGTTACAGTGAACCCCCTTTGAAACACAACGTGTTGTACATACAGGCACGCTTGCGAAATATGTTTCTTCTGTAAGTCCTCGAGAAGAGTGTCCCTTTTATCACGATGTACACATTTAGTTTGAGTACGACAACAGAATGGATTCGATGCCTCCTGTCTCGTTGAACAAAGTATATAGGCCGGAGAAACGGTACGCCCCGTCTTGAATAAGAGTGCTCGCGTATATATGCAAATCCTGTTCTTATACAACGCAGTAGTGATGCTTCCTCTCGACAAGTCGGCTGGGTTATGCTGGGCATATGTGAAAGAAACCGAAGTGGCCGAAATTGAGCATACGTATGTCCGTACGTGCCAACTGTCCCTAATTCTTCGTAAACTTTACAAATGCGGGACCGTTTTATTATTGTACGAATGTTTCGGCATCGTTTTACAAAAAAAAAAAAAAAAAAAAAAAAAAAAAAAAGCTGCTCGCGAAAATTTTTCGCTCGTTCGTATCCGAACCACTCGTTGGAAATTTCCCAATGGTAAGAGGGTGCCAGAGGGGCGCTTGTTTTGGGCACGTTGATACAGAAATTTTCCTGAAGCAGGCGAAATTTTCAGCAGCAAAGTCGCTGAAAGCTTTACAGTGATGCCAAAGACAATACCGTATAAACTGGATTATAGGTCGAGTGGGAATATATGTCGACCTCCTATGTTTAGGTGAAAAAAGAGGAAAAAAAAAAGAAAACAACCAAAAATTGATGAAACGACACCGCTCACCCAGCGTCAGAGCTGTAGTCACATTCGTCTGAACTAGCAGCAATGTCCGCAGAAGTTCCCGCACAAAGTGCGCGACTGTGTCCTCAAGCTGCGGATGAGCCGCACTAGCGCCCATGAAATGATCGTTTGCACGGGTTGCATTTCAGCAGCTTTCCTTTCTGAGTTCTCCAATACCGCACTTTTTTTTTTTTCCCGAAACGCCAAACTGGCGCTGAGCTGCCATGTGGCCGTTCGCTTCAGCGAAGTCAACAACTTTTATCTTACATGTAGACAAAAACTGCCTCGTCGTGCCGCCACTCATCCTTCAATGGGCGAAAAAAAATAAAAATACTAAACAAATCAGACGTGACGTTGATCGGAACGGAAAAGTAGGAACAGATCGGATGCAGGAACACACAAATACACGCCACAGGCTGCCACACGACGACTCACATTCGCCTAAAGACCGCTATATAAGACGAAGTGTGACTTTAGATTTTTTTTTCATGAAAATATCTCGACTTATATTCAGGTTTATACGGTAGTTTGCTTGTCAGTCTCAGCTTTTCCGAATTTTCTGCTGCTGCTTGTGTGCTTTGTCTATAACGCTAAGCCATAGTTAATAAAGTGCTCACACATCCCACAAAAGACGTGGGCTCAACGAAAGCTTTTAATAAATACGTGATACCCCCGTCTCAATCTGCCCGTGTTGTGCCCGAACCAATTTTACGAATTATAATGTGCGCAGGTTGGCAGCTATGTGTGTCGGATTTCGTCACTTGATTGTTCTTTGAGAGGTTGACTTTAGGGTGACGTAAGGATGCTGGGTTTGCAAGGGCATCAGCTTGCTGCCAGTAATACCGACGCTGGAGGGAATCCGTGCGCTGAAAATTCAGAGTCACGTCCTGAATGCTAATTACTTGAGTGAGAACTTGCCGGACAGTGTACTGAAATATGACCTCCAACATTTTACCAACTGCACCGGGCCAAGGCAGTAGAGTTAGTCAAATTTTGAATGTTATTTAGACCCTCGAGGTCATGACACCGGCTACTCCTTAATCTTTGAAAACAAGAACTAGATATACGGGAAGCCTCCAGTTAGTCTGTTCACTTTTTACAATAACCTGCAAGAAAGTCAACTGTCAGATATTCTGGCGCAGAATACATGCGCCCTTTTGACTTCCAGTACAGACGTTCGCGACAGAGTGACCAAGTCCCCTAGTCGAAACAAAGGCTCCAGGCGCTAATAAATGACCGAGGCTTCTCTTGTTCACCCATGAAGAATCGACATTAGTAATTGAGAGTGAGGAAGAACCTCTCTTAGTATGCCTCGAGCTCGCCTCCATTTACCGTCCACTGCCCTACCAAGGAACATGCGTAAAAAAAGACACCTAAAACTGTTGAGTACAACTTAATTTTCAAATTATACCTTCAGCCCATAGTGCCTGCCATCAGCATTACTGCAAGATATCCCACAATGCCGACCCTAGTCGCACATTCACAGGCTTGAATTTGTCGAGTGCAGCTTCCTTTTTATGCACAACGATATATTGTCAACTTTTTTTCTGGCGTAATGATGCTCAGAACCTCCAATTTCAGCCACACAGCCGACAGCAAGTGAGTGTGACATTGAGCAGAGACGACATTGAGACGCAGAAGCAAAATCTAGTGCACAGCTCCAGCTGCTGAGTCCGTCTCTATATATCAATACCTGTGCCAAACAGAGATGGGTCAGTTCGAGAAGAAACCCGCAGGAGCGCCCCGCATTCCTCGCGCCTTTTTCGATGGCTCCTTCGCGTTTAGCATGACTATGGGCGCGTTTCCGAATTTTCCAGGAGGAGTTGGGACTGATTGGGTGTCGCTCGCTGTCCAACCAACCGTTCATCCGTGATACTGTCGTAAAAGCACGCAGAATACGCTGGGCGGTGTGTACACTGAGCTGTACACTCACATTGGTTTGCACTCGGTAGATCGGCGCGGAGCGCATACACGCGCACAGGAGAAAGGTAGGAGGGCAGAGCTGTGTAGCGAGCCACCATCATCGTCTTCCGTGCACGCGCGTACATATAGAAGCAAAAGGAGCGCCCGAGGGGCAGTAATTTGTTCCTTCTCCAGCTTCAGCGCGACGCATTACAGTGGCTTTCTTTCGCGACATCAATGCCCACTTCGTTCTTTCTTGCTTTCTTTCTTTCTTTCTCTTCGAGCACTGCTCGCCGCCGCTTTTGAATTGACGGAATAGAGGCAAACACAACGAGACACGCGCAGGTGCCGAAGAGTGCTGGCTCGCTTCCACTCTCAGCGCGGACCTTTTCACCTCAGCAGCGCGCACCCCTGCAGAGCTCTCGCTTGCTCTTCCCCTATGGGACAGCTTTCGGCTCCCGGTGAGTTTTGACTGGCCAGCGGAGCCGCGTGATGTTTTGTCATTCTGGTACCGCTCGTTTTGTAGGCAAGCGCTTCTTTTCACACTCTCGGCTGCTCTTTCTTTCATATGCTTTCTGTTTGTCCATTTCTATTTTCGATCCCGCGCCGTTCGACGTCTTCCGAGCGGCACGGGAGAAAGTGCCGCCGTCAGTGAGAGTCCGTGACTCACTGCGTATGCATGATTAGGATACGGGAATATTGTAGTACACGGACGAAGGAATGGATGTGCCGCGATTGGCTCCAACGAGAAAGTTCTACTGCTTCTTCAAACATTTTCGAAATCCCATGGGATCTCGCTTTAATACATTTTGTTAACAACGTTCTCCCAACAGACTCGCCTGGTTCCCATTTTAATTGAATATCATAATTTTGTGGGGCGGATAAGTGTCTCGAAAGTAAATCTGGATGGGTCCACAAATCTACGGAATCAAGACAAGATGGCGTGACAAAGCATAATAATCCGTTCGGAATGCCCCAAAAGCCATTTTTAGAATCTCGTCTTAGATGCTTTGTTGCAGAATGAGCTATTTGGTGTGAGTAACGAGCGTGACTATATCAGGGCTGGTGTCTACGTTTTGTTTTCTTTCCACGCGATCTTTCGCACATTCAACACAACATTTATTTCATAAGTTCGGCACTCAGCAACGAAAGAGACGCCTGCAGGTCCTACATGTCGCGCTAGAGAGCACGGGAGTACTGCCACTCCACGCCGGGAAACATCACTCGCCTTTCCACTCGGCTTTCAATCGACAGTATCCAAGGCACCCAACTGTATCACCCGCCGGATTATCCCCGTCAAAGCCGCGCCGTGCGGCGATCTGCACGTCACGTCATTGTCCGGGTGAAGAGCCGCGTAAAGAGAACCCATGGCGTCTCCAAGCCAGAGGTCGGGACGCCGCCCAATCTGCGTTCAGCGGCGGAGAACTGCAGCCGCAGCTTTGCCACCACTGCCCCACATTATTGTCGGCCAAAGCTAGAGCGGGAATCTTTCTGTGGCCGTTCCTTCCACAGTTTGCTAGCCCTGGATGGCCTCGATTCAGCGCGGAAATTGAAAGCTGTTTGCCTGCTTGCGTATACGCACGGGGAACCGTTTTCCGTTCCCGGAGATCAACCTCTCCCTGCCGTCAGTCACAACCGCCGGTTGGTCGGTGAGCCTGCCTGTCGAGGTGGTGCCTACCGGACTCAATCAACGCGGCCCAGTGAAGTGAGACGGGGAGTGTGTCGGCGATCGCTTTCACCGTCCCACCTCGCTGACCCCACTGTCGATCCACAAGAAAAGCGAAACAAAAAGAAGCAAATGTGTACAAACTTCGGACTTGAAATAACGCACAACTGGAAGTATAGTTCACGAGTTCACTATATACGCTTTATAAATGCGTGTGCGTGGCGAGCACTAACATATAAGGGTGCTTTGTGTGAGCGGACTCCACCGGGTATCCTCTGTAACCTCACAGCAACAACATCAGCACCACCAACAACAACAACCTTATTATTTGAATGAACTGGTGGTTGGCTTCGCGTCTTATAAGCACTTCCCCGCCTACCGATGATGAGGAGCCGCACTACAATGCGGCCAAAATCGAAGGCGGAAACGATCGAAATTGACCCGGTTCCCCATTTTTCGGAAACGGGAAAGGAAGTTCTCTTCCGCTTTTGTAGTTAACCCAGAAGCTTCTATGGGCACTGTACTTCTTGCGATAAGGCTAAAAAGGAACTGATTTCCTACATCTTTCTCGGGTGCGTTGACTGAGTCGAGCATTGTTTGCAAACACAAATCGGCATGACTTGAAGAAAAGCTGATGAGTCAGGCACGCAGAAAAGTTAAAAGAAACACGAACACAGTAAAATGCAAACACGCCTAAACCTGCTGTCTTACCAAGAACGAGATGAAATGGAAAGGGCACAGAAGTCAAATCAGAGGAAGTTCATTATTAAAATATTAATATGGTACCTCCGGATCGACTGCAATTTAGAGTAAAAATTTTAGCATAAGCCAAAAATGTACATCTGTTGCACAGTATACTGACAGCGCATCCGAAATTGACTTACAACGTCCGTGCAGCACAATCAATGGCGGCGGCATGACCATCAACAAATATGAAGGTTCGCACAGCAGGCCATATCGTGACTTCAAGTACCGTTACAGCTCCAGTTGAACAGTTAAACACATCAAGACTGGCTACAAAACAATCGAACAGGTGACCTATGAATTCAGTGGAAACCAAAAGGTCGTCATCCACTGGATCTCGACCCACACGATAGTATTCGGTGCAACGTGTAATTTGTGTGTGCGTGTTCAGCTGCAAAATGGAAAGATGACAAATAGCAGAGGATGTAATGCCACACTTAAGCTCGGTGTTGACAAAATTACGGCAGAACTCAACGATAACTGTCAACGGTAATGCGAACAGCAGTCGAACAATGCAGCGACAGACCGTATTACTGAAGTGACGTTTATTTTTAACACGTGTAGTGGTAATTCCGAGACTTTCGTTGCTTCGGCTATATATGCCGCATACTCCGCTTCGTCCCACTTTGCTATGGCACTTGCTTGCCAAGGTCGCCCACGAGCATGTAGGCACGACGACAACTGTTTGACGCCGACGCAGTGCCGTTGGAATCACGAAGAAGGCATGTTTCGAAGAAGGTTCGACGAAGAGGGAACGACGGCGTGACGACCGAATGAGATGTAGATTCTTAAATTACGACTATGGTATAACGACGAGAACGGGATGACGACTACGGTATAACGACGAGAACGGGGTGACGACGGTATGGCGACAACTGGACGAAGACAAGACGAAGCGTGATGACGACCGCATGACGAGAGTCGAATGACAAAGCTGGAATGACGATGATGCAATGACAACGACTACATCACCACCCAGAACGCACAATTAGGGGCCAAAGGGACTAGGCAACATGGACCGCTGGTTCGGGGTAGAGGGCGTGAGGACGACGGCATCACGAGAGTATATAGATATCACGAAGGTGCAATGACGAAAATAGAACGACCACGACGGCATCACGACGAGGAGCACGTAACTATAGTGGCCCGAGAAGGTAGACAACTCGGTACACTGGGTCGGCGTAAGCGGCTAGATAGATAGATAGATAGATAGATAGATAGATAGATAGATAGATAGATAGATAGATAGATAGATAGATAGATAGATAGATAGATAGATAGATAGATAGATAGATAGATAGATAGATAGATAGATAGATAGATGGGCAGGCAGACAGGCAGGATCAAAGCGGGTGAAGTAGGCAAGGAATGCCATTAGCACTGAAAATTACCAACATTACTTCCTAGTGATTGCGATACAAATACGTCCGTATGGACTGCATATATGATTGTTATAACGCAGTGGGATATGTTTATGTAGTCAGTCACGTAAATAGGAAACAAAAATTCCGCTAGTATTGTTCATTATAATTTATTGCCGAACGCCAGTATAACAGTAGATATTCTAAACAAGGCAATATTTTAAAAGTGCATATTGTCATATGTTAAATTTAACATGCGTTCGATACGTTAAAAAATGTCACAGTTTCGCCCTAAGGGCGAAGCAATGAATGCGATAGCAACACAGCAATGTCATACGAAGTAAGGTGAGCGGCTTTGATAGCAACAACACGCAGAACTGTTGTCGACGCCATCGGCGTTTTGCCCGCGTTAGCTCAAAATGCGTGCGGCGTTGGTGACTGTTGCTGGAGCCTCTGATATAAATAGGCACTTGGTGCCGCAGCTAAACGTCGCCTCCCTTCCCTCCCCCTCCCCCACGGCCTCTCGCGCGTCCGAAGAAGGCGCGTTTGCTCTACATATATGGTGATTGTAAAGGAGAAAAGAGACGCCTACTTCTGCAGCCCTTAAGCGAGCACGGCGCAGAACGCGCGTTTGTTCTCCGCCGTGCGTTCACTCCCCGTGAAAGACGCGCCCCTCGCGCCCTTTCACTCGCACATACAGCGTTCGGCGCGCGGCGACGATTTCATCTCCAAATGACGTCATACGGAACCTCACGGCGACGGCGACGGCGACGGCGACGGCGACGGCAGAAATCTGCTTTTGAGTGTCCATATAATTGCTATCGCAATAAAATGGCGCTATCCACACAGATTTGTTTAACATCTTTTGTCAAGGGAAAGTTGATATCTGTCGGAACAAAATTACCAAATACGAACCACCACAGCTTGCGGCATGAGGCGTCGCGTCGCAGCATCTAGAACTGTGGTGCCTAAGTGTCATCCTCGCCCATCGCTCCTCAGGGTGGGATCGACATTCTTTGAAGCAGTGTCGCCGCCGCGGCCGGTCTTCGTAGCCGCTGTCCGCCATTGAGTAGCACACTTCCCACGGAACTAGCACGTGCTAACTTTGCGCGACCGCCTGGCCGTGGTTTTCAGCACAGAATACCTGGGTGCTGTGAGCCGTTGTACACAAACCATGCACTCCAGAAATGGTTGGAGAATGTTACACTACTCCCAGGGAGTAGAAAAAAAAAGACTTCAGTGGATGGCGACAGTCAAGCGTGTCAAGCTTAGAAAGTCAAGCGTAGTCAGAGCGGTTCATTCATCTGAACAGTGCAGACTGCTGTCTTGGTGTCCAGCAGCAACAAGCATGCGTATCTAACAGCGCTGAAGGGACATGTTTATCATGGCAACAACCTTCACTATCCGAGCATCTGCAGTCATGAGCACACTAAACTATTGTGAAAAGCATTTCAGGGGCATCAACACTTGGACGGATAACGCGCTCACCACGAAATCGCCAGTGCAGGTCGTTACTGCACATCTAAGCAAGGTGTTGCGGTCGAATCTGGAAACGCGCGAGCAGCACAAGGAAGCCGAGGAGAAGATGCTCGTCTCAGGCTACGTGAGACGTACTGTGGTTGCGCATGCGCCTTCGTCAAGTTGGAGCAAGAGTGGTTAATGTAAATGGGAGCAAGACATGTGCAGGGGTAAGCCGTGAGCTTTGAAACCGCTCTGTTGTACCCTGTACGCGTAGCCACAGCATAGTCCCTTTCGTTTTACTTTAGGAATAGTGTTATAATGTTGGTTCCTTTCGTAAATACAATTCTCGTCATGCTATGCATTTTCTGTTGTTTTGATTTCCTGTAATTTTTGCACTTTATGCTGTAGAGCTCATTTCCCCCTTCAGGCTAGAACTCAGTGTCCAAGTGCAATAAATAACAGCCTTCAAAAGTTCGCCCTGTTCGTTCAATACGCCTGTTATTTAAACTACGGGTGTATTCGAAGCTAACGTGAAAATAGCCGCTCAAGTATATTCCCCAACATTGACAAAAATACCAGAATTGCCGTTCATTAAGGTTTTCGTTTTTTAACAGCAAAGCTGTTTAAGCCAGCCGTAATGTGTGGTGCGTATCAAGAAACTGCCGCGCCGTAGCCATGGCAACCAGGAGGGCAGCGACACCCTGAAGGGCGGCGCGGCGCATGCGCACGCGGTCTCCTTCTCGCCAGCTCCCTGCCTTCCTGACCCCCGCCTTCCTTCTCTCCGCGGCACGTTGAGCCAGGCAAAGAAAAAAAAAAAAAAAAAAGGCGAAAGCTTGCACTAGGTCGCGCAAAGCTCAAGACACAGCGAAGCTGGCCGAATGATTGCGTCTCTTGGTTGTAGCTAGGTTGAACTTGTCTATGTCGAGGGTTAAACTAGGTTGTTGCTAGGCCTATACTCGTGTACGTAATATGTGCTAGTACTGGAAAGGCTACGGTAGTATTGGAAAATTGCGCGGCGGTAGCGCGACGGTGCGGGGGAGCATGACGTCATACCAGCTGTGGCAGCGGCGATAGCGCGGCGGTGGCGTGATGGCGCGGCCGGCGCACCTTTCTAGTACTATCGCAGCATTTCCAGTACTAGCACAGATGACGTACACGAGTATAGGCCTAGCTACAACCAAGTTTAAACCTTGACATAGCCAAGTTACAACCATAACCTAGCTACAACCAAGAGATGCAATCAATCGGCCAGCTTCACTGTGTCTTGAGCTTAGCGCGGCCTAGTGCGAGCTTTCGCCTTTCTTTATTGTTTCAACAATTGAAATTTGTATTATTAATGCTCCGTAATGGACACTTTAATCACTGCATTGTACCTTGAAGCAAAACACGCGGCGTCGCAACATATAGGTCGAGCAGTACAATAACAAGAACAAAATATTGGAGGACGCTTAAGCTTCGCCTTTAAAGTAGAATGCGATAGCGTTACCGGCCGGGACCCGTTCGCATCGCATCGTTCGCATCCGGCAAGTAGACTTCATTCACTGCTACACAGAACGTGGGAAAGCCAACTTACAAAGACCAAGCTTACACCGATCCCCTTAAAGTCGGCTTCACTTTTAAACAGAAATGCATTGCTGGGAAGACGTTTTTCCAGGGGCAATATAAGTCGTGTTATATTAAAGTGTGAAGGCCCTAGGACCTTTTCATTATTTTATTAATTGTTTGCTATTGCCCCGACGCGCGCGCGTCTCCAAAACGCATTTACAGGCCAAGTCCCAATTTGACCTGCCGAGGATGCCAGCGTCATCTGGATAAGATTTTCGCAAGTAGGCTCCAGAGTCATTTTTAGTGATTCCAAAACCGCAGTTAGAAACTTTGCCAGTGGCAAAATCCACAAACCGGTCATGCAAATTCTAAACAAATATCCACCGCCTGATCTCCAGATTCAAACATCTGGGTCCCAGCACATTCCTCGCACCCAGGAAATGAGGCTGCCCACAATTATGCCCGAGGTTTCGTCAGCCGGGCGGTGGAAGGCCTCGACCTGGGTTCAGTGAGGGATCGCATGGTGACATTCCATGAAATTACTATGCACTACCGAGAAGGTAGACAAAAATACCTCCCTCCACATAAATCACTGAATAAACTGCAACAGGTGACCTGGAGACAGTTGCAGACTGGCTCATTTGCCAACCCTTACAAGTATTCATTAATATATCCGGGCTGCTTCTCACCTAAATGCAAGAACTGCGACGCCTATAAAGCGGACTTGACACATATAACGAGCGACTGCCCCGGGCTCAAACCTAGGGCGGAACTCGAGCTTAATAACACTTCAGACTGGGAGGTAGCAGTGTCCAGCTGGTATCCCGCGGTCCAACTGCGGACCGTCAACTGGGCTTTGGAGGTCGCCGAAAGTCAAGGGCTTACGGCCACCTCACGCCGCCTAGCAGAAGAAACCCAGTAATTTAAATAACTCTGCATCTGACGAAAATAAAGTTTTCCCTCCTATCTCTCTCCCAGAGTGAGGCGGTGTTGTTATGGTAGAAATGCTGGCAAAAGAGGTTTGTGCTTGAGTTTCCTCGTAACAGAATTATGTTTTCTCGTATACATTCGAATAACATTCCGACGCCACCATGTCAGTAGGTTGTGCTTAAGTTGTACTTTACCATTTTTTTGGCGGATTTCACTGTAAGAAATTCAATTTTTGTTCACCAAGACCTTGCACCACGACGAAGGGCCTGCGCAGTCGAGATGGTTCGGAATGATTTACTCCTGCACTAATTACACCTTGCGCCCCGCGGAGGGTTTGCGCGGCCGGGGTGGTTGCGGATGATTTTTTCCGCCACGGACGCCGACATCGCACGCCTATGTCGGATTGTCTGCGACACGGGGCCCTTAACGCTATCGAGTTAAAGTGGGCCTCCCTGAACTATTATCATGGCCTGCCACCCCATTCAAGCAAATTTCTCCGCACCAAACGCTTCTGCCGACGAGGATCTAGTGGCATATGGGTGTACTTGCACCGCGCTACCCGAGAGATGGGCCATGCAATGGCGGACGCCGTTGCAGAGGACGCGGTTGTCCCCACCCTGTACGGAGCGGCAGGCGAGGAGGACATCGAGACGCCTTATGTAGAACATGACGCACGACAGTGAAATAAAGTGTACATTCACCTGTAAATTTCATCAATTTACACTCCACCTTTAAACCTAGCGAAAATAACTAAAGCGTCCAAATTAAGCCAGCGTGGCTGTTGCCTTATTATTTAATGTAAACTAAGGAAGGAACGAACTAACGAAGGAAAGTGCGTTCAAGACTTTGAAATTCCACGCTTAGGCACGACTTTTTTCGGCATCTCACGGCCCAATTGCGACACGCGTACTTTCTTTATTTGTGGGCTCAGGTTCAGCGTACTATGACTGTGCTGGTAATACGGTATTTCTCCTAAATGCGCGAACGGAGAGCCTAGTGAAAACCACGTTGCTACTTACAAGTGACGAATGTGTTAGCACTAGAAACATTTGTTGTGTTTTCTGATGCATTTGACCTGTAAGAAATATCTGGACATAACGGCAGGGATTACCTCGTTGCAGCCCACTGCCTCGCAGTAACAAAAACAAAAACCATAGGCTCTAGATGTAAAGCGCGTGGCAGCAGCTTGCCGACGTGTCTATGTATGGCTCACGACCGGAAGAATGAATCGTAAAACAGCGACGTGGACGTCTGCGCCATCTGTGAGGCGACGCTGTCAACAGAGTGGCAGCATTTCCGTGATAGACGCCGGCTATATACGCTACGCCTTATCCTCCGACTAATACTGTGCACTGCGGTTTAAGCGTCAGCGATCGACCATTCAGTACAAGTGCGATTTCATTTAGATGCTCGTCGGCTCACTGTGCAGCTCGCGCGCCACTTTTATTCAAAGTCCTCGTGTTTTGTCCTTTGGTTTTAGCTCAACAAGTCTACTTTACTAGCCCTCTGCGTGTGTTCGTGCTCGACCAAAATGAGCTCTTTCTTAACGGTTAAATCTAAGACCGAACTATCGCTGACAGATCATCTCGGCTTGCTGGCCAGCTACGATTGCACCATACGACTGAATGCCGTTGCACGGAACTAGCACGGTGCAGAAGCCACTTCAAGCTCCTGTACCTTATGGTCTATTTCCAACCTATGAGGACCGCGAATAGGCGTCACCCTTTGGCCTCGCTTTGCACTAACAAGTGAGCGATGGTACTTTAAGCGGCTACCGGCTCGCCGCGTGGCGATGTATGTCCCCGGTGCTAGCTTAACGAAGGCGACCTTGTGTCAGCTGTATAGACTATGATTATGCCCGCAGCTGGCTAAAGATATTTCATAATCGTAGAGCCACTGGCGCTCTTCCTATAGGTTCCAGACACGACTACCAGCTATGTTATAGGCTCCGATGCTAGTGATGACAGCGACATTGTTGGCCTTTTTTATTATATTTTGCTGGTCTTCGCTGATTTAATCCACTAACGACTTTGGTGCCAGTGATCCAAGTTATTTGTGCTAAATAAAGCGACGGCCTGGCTTTGCGAAATGGCTGAATTTTTATATTCTCAATCACTGCTCTTGAGACATTTCCTGACCACGAAAAGACCTGCTTCACGGGAGACTGCTCCGGCCCTTATTCTCCGGGCCACCATCGTGTACGTCGCCGATATTCGTGTCAGATCTTGGTAACCAACAGCAACAAAAAGGACAAAAATAAAGCATAACATAGCAACAGCGAGCGAATTTTGCCGGCAAAACCAGCGGTCCGATGCAGCTTGCAGGCAAGGTAGGTGAAATGGTTCCTTCCTACAAAGGCGCTGTCCAAACAGCAGCGTACCCAAAGAAAGTCGAAGACGGACACACGCAATTATTCTTCCAGCTCACAGGAACGCTCCATCTCGCTGTCCGCACAAATCCAACAGGTCACAAACGGCAGTGACGAACACAAGAAGGTCCACGGCCGCGCTCCGCCGAAGAATGCTGCGCAGGTGACGCATTGGGCACGGCAGTGAATCTCCTACCCCTCCCTCTGGTGACAAGGCTAACGACAGATTAAGGACTTCTGGATGACCCCGGCGTACATTCTGCGAGAATGTTCGCGGGCGTCTTTCAAACGCAACTCACCTCGCTTACAAGAAAACCGGCCAGCGAGCCGGACCCATCTCGCAAGCTGGCACGCCGAAGCAAGAGCTGTGCGACAAAAGACTGTCTTACACAGATCCTGGAGAGAGAAAAGCCTCTTCAAAAGCGCGCACGCAACCACCCTGGTAGTCTCCCTGCGTACCAGAGACGTGTAATTTATGATCTCCTTGAACTTGGGAGCCGCCGCGGAAACCCGCTATGCACACAAACGCTTGCCGCCCGCCCAGGAGTTGTGCAACAATGGCGCCATCTCGTCGACGAGGGCGCAAGCTGGCGAGCGAGGAGCGCGTTCCGTACTCCGACGCGGCGACGTAGTAAAGATGACCCCCGCAAGAATGCGCAGCAAGGCCCAGTTTGAAGTGTCGTTTTGCGAACAATGCGCGCCCTCCGCGCAGTCTCTCTTTTCAGGCAGTAGGTATACGAGAATAAGGGCGCGCTCTTGAACTTGAGAAGCGCACCAGTGTCAGGGGCAAACCGAGGCCATAACCGTTCGTCAGGGAAGAAAGAACGGCGCTTCCGCGCCCACTCGCGAGGCCATTACCAAAGCAGTGGGTCTCTCTTCTCAAGATGGCGCAGGAGCAGACGACAGGACGGGAGCGGGGCCACAGAAGACGCGAGCCACACGCATGCGAGCACGTGCGCGCGCATCCACCCGCCAACAATGTCAACAAGCGTTTCGCAAGTTTTATTTTTGTGTTTATAGATCGAGAGTCGTGCGCTGTCTGTAAGGTTCACTTATGACGAGCAAAGAAGGTCTTGAATTCGAGACTCCTATTCAACTGTGGGCGAAACTGCAATGTATTGGTAAAAAAGTAAGTTGAAAAACCTGAGGAGGCATGAGGGGGAACATGATAGAGGGCAAGGGGCTAACTAAAAAGAAAGCCCAGCTTACAATTGCATGTGTGCAGTTAACTCTGCCGCTTGTAGTCAAAGTACGTTGAACTCTGGCTTGCGCCCAATAGATTACCCTGTCTCCTCTCTCATATTCCAGGAATAAAGAAGCGAAATAAGGCATAGACCACCTGCACAGTGAGAGATGGACGAGTATGTCACGTTATACTCACACAACCACACAAAAAAGTGTAAGAGGAGCTGCTACAAGTGCAGAAAACAAGAGAACATTCAGCAAAAAAATAAAAGGCCCTTCGCGTGACCATGCTTTCAAAGTCTTAGTTCTTAGTCTTGCTTCCTGAACTCTGCTCTTTTCTAATCTCTGTAGCTGTAAGAAAGTCCAAGTGCTGCATAAATGACAATTCTTTTACTAAGGGCCGTGTTAAATATGTTTAAACGGAACGCAGGAAATGAAACGTACTGAAACTAACTGCACGCGACAATGTGCTAACAGCGGGACGCTTCTATCTGATAGACTAAGGCCTGAAATAGACAGCGAAATTGAAATTCCTTAGCGCTCGTGTACAAGAGTGGCGACAGCGGCAAGACGAATGGGAACAAAGACACCAAGAAAGATAATAAAGGTACAAAAACGCACAACTAGGGCCTCACGACGGAGCGTGTTCGCCGTCCCGGGGCCACACAAGACATAAACACTGCGGGGGCTGTGGGGGCGGCTGCTTCCGCAAGGAAGCAGCAGCATTGTGCTTGTAAAATAGAAAAGAAAAAGAAAGGGGGGGGGGGGGGAGGGGTCTACTGACGAATTTACATTCCAAAATAAACTGGCCCAGCGCTACAACGGTAACAAAACACAAACCAGAAAGAAGTAAGGCGGGAAGGCCTCACTGGACTAGTAGATACAGAGAGAAAGATGCAGAGAACAGTCAAGCAGCCATACAAGACGCAGCGAGCGGCACAGGTAAGCGAGGCACTGCTTTCGTCTGCCAGCGCTGCCCCCCCCCCCCCCCCCCCCCCTTTCTTTCTCCTAGTCTGTCCCGTCTTGTGGCAGTGCGACGGTGCGTGAAGCGGCCGCATACAACAGTGAGGTGAAATATGCGAACGGCGCCTTCCCCTTTGCCCCGTGGGCAGGCGACGCTCCTGTTATGGGCGACGTACACACACACACAAAAAAAAAAAGAAAGGTTACAGAAAAGTAAAGGAGGGCTACAAGAGTGAGTGTCCCTGACGTCCAGACAGCGGTCGGAGGACAGGTGGCTATCGGGGCTGGCGGCTCTTCGGTGAGCGGACAGGCGAGGGGTTCTCGCGGCTGGTGTTGTCGAACAAGGTGTCCCCTAACCTATCAAGTATACGAGACGACTGTGGTACTGAACCCTGTCGTCCCGTGGGCTAGAAGCTAATTATAATCGTTGTGGCAACTCCTCGGGCATAAATGAAGTAATAAACACATAGAATCATCTCACTAAAGTTAGAACATATCGTCTAAAGAGAAGACCCAATCTGTAACTCCGGTTCTCACTAGGAGCGGTGTCAGTTGCTTGCAGTTTTGCTACAGGGCAAAAAAAAAAAAAAAGAGAGAGAGAGAGAGAGAAAGTATTAAAGGTACTTTCCGACTAATTGTACTACTAATAATTACTACTAATATTTACGCAGGCTATGTTTCATAGTAAAGAAAGTAAACGAAAGAAGACGCTTATGATTGCATTGTACTGGTTCGAAATCGGGCCACTGCCAGCTGCAAGTCGCAAAACTGTCTCATATAGTCCTCATGAGGTCGGAGGGCGGGTTGGCTCATGGTGCTTTAAAGGGTCTTGGCTCGAAGGCGAACGAGTGGTTTCTCTCTCGCCTTCGCTACATTCCCGACTCTGGATCTTATCTCCTCGCTTCGTACTTTTCTAGAAGACATCGGTACAATATGTCAGTAGCGAGCGTCACGTTTGTGCAATTTTCTTGTTTGAAAATAGCATCAGCTTCAGCTTATGAGTCCGCCGCACTTTTCGGCTGCAAGCATGCAGTTGCCACGAGGTGACGTCACTCAGTTGAGTGCACACGACATGCAAGCGAGACAACGAGGAAGAGTGGGCGTGCTATCAGGGATCGGAACTTATACCCATCGTATATGAACCAATCGACAGATTTTACCTTGACGTCACGTGCATGACCCTGTTGGCGTCACGGCGTGTGGGCAAGGGACCGGAAAAGCCCGAAGAGCCGCATGGGATTGTTTTTAGGGGCGAAGCTCCTTAGGGTGTGGGTCGTTCCCTCCTGTGTAGTAGTAGTAGTAGTATGTAGCCACCTGTAGTTTTATGAAGTGTTCACTAGATGGCGTTCCGTTTCCGGTTCCACTTCCGGTTCCGGTTTAACTTTGCACGCGTTCGGTGAGAACGCGGGCAAAACGCCGACGGCGTCGTCAACAGTTCTGCGCGTTGCTGGTGCTGCTGCATGTCCAAGTTTATACAGCTGATAAAACTACCTTGAGTCTCTCGCTAAACAATGCGGACACATTTCTAAAAGAAAGAGGAATGGAACTTTCTTACAGTAAGACGGTTGTGCTACCCTTCACAAGAGGATTTCTAAACGAATTTCAGCTGTGCTTTGAGGGACAATCTTTGGATTAGGAAAACAACACAAACAATACAGACAACTTTCTTGGAATTCCCACATTAAAGCCCTATAAGAACAAATAAACTCAATAATGAATGTTCTTCGCCGCGTAGCCGGCACGACATGGGGAGGGTCGGTTTCATCACTACTAAAAGCACGTAATGCACTTATAAAGCAAAAGATTGTATATTCTTCACCTCCTCTGCATAGAATCTCCCATTCATCTGAAGAGCAACTTGAACGATTAATGGCTAGGAGCCTAACAGTATGCTTAGGCGTTCCTCGAACAACCTCAAGTTCCTCAGCAATTGCAGAAGCACGTCATGCTCTGTTTCCTATTACAAGGATGGTTGAAACCTGTCGACACTACTGCCGCATTTCAGTGCAACACAAAAGGCACCCACTAGCAATTACACTTATTAAGAGAAGACAGGGCGAGGATCAATACTGTGATTCAGGTGTACAAAAATCTACTACCACATCACGAATTTTGGATTTCAGGTATCTCCTACCCTCCATGGCGACTCGCAAATGTGACATGTTTATGCTAGCAGCACAACAACTAGCGTTATACCAGGCATACTTTCGATACCCTGGCTATATTCAAGCGTATAAAGATTGTTCTTGTAAAACAAATTCTTCTACAGCTGCCTTTGTCATTCCAGAATGGTAACTGAATACAGACGTTTAAACTGTATCACACGGCATCATCACCTACAGCAGAGATTTTTGCAATATTTTCTTTGTTATGATACGTGAATCCAATGTAAAAAGGGAAACAATGTGTCATTCTTTGTGACTCGCAGGCAGCTTTGTCGTCACATCATGGTGACATCAGCAACTTGCGAAACGTGGCGTTAGTTTACGAGACACTAAATTAACTCACAAAAGCAAATGAAGAGAATCGCACAATAATGTTCCAATGGATACCTGGCCACTGCAATATCTATAGGAGAGAGAGAGAGAGCGAAAAAGAAAAAGGAAAGGCAGGGAGGTTAACCAGTCGCACGTCCGGTTTGCTACCCAATATCCATGGGAATGTTGCAGCAGATAAGGTAGCTGGACAAGCGCATGTTCATAACGCCACATATGGTCTTCCTCTAACGAAATGCAAATTGCGGCACATACTATAGGCAGATCTCAGCCCCTGGTTGCAAATCGACACGGTTTGATTAGAACTCAGATTTATTTTTCGGATTTATTTCATATTGGCCCTTCCCTTTAATTTAAAATCCCGTCCACATTGGAAACAACCACCGCCATTGAAACACTCAGTCACAATCTGCGGCTCGGTACCGCGTACACAAAACACTTCCTAGAATATCTTTCAGGAGCTGATAGTCCGGAATGCACTTGTGGCCAAGTGGATGAGGATGCACAGCATCTTCTGTTAGAATGTCCGGGACACGACACACCGAGACAAGGTTTAGCACGTGATTCAGTGGCATTAGACCGCAGGCCCTTCATCCTCAGGAAGATCTTAGTTCCTTGGCCAAGATATTCATTCCACAGACAAGCGTTCCTGGCCCTCCAAAGATTTCTAGAAGCGAGCAATATTCTCGGAAACTATTGAGTGGAGTCTTTATCTGTGACAAGCTCACTATATGTGATTTATTTTACCCGACTTTGCCCAATTAAATGCCTGGATTCATGTACCTTCATTTACCTTTAATCCGCGCTTTCTTATGTACCCTGATTTTAGTGTAGTTATGTGACCGGACTGTGTGTTTACTTTCGTGCACCTATGTGACTGGACTTTGTGTTTCTGAGTTGACTTTCAGTTTAAGTGTGGCATTAGTATACTTATGTGATTGAATTTTGTTTTATAGTGATTTGGAGTATGACTTTCATTCTTAATGAATAAAAGTTTAGGTTAAGTCTCTTTTGTTAACACCTCAATGTGAAAAGGAGCAGCCAGCGCCAATTAAAGGCAACATTTCCTAAGTACCATATAATGAAAAAAGTAGAACTCTAGGTTACGCAACAGAAGCAGTAGAGGAAGAGACATAACAATGGAATTAACGCCGTTTCTTCTCCCAGTTCTGAGATACTTGCAATGCGTCGCATTTTGCACTGGCTTGTTCGTTTAGTATATTTCGGACTACACACCTCCTTTGATTGGCTACATACGTGAAGAAAACCGCCTTTATCTGATAGCTACTTGAAGCTTTGATAAAGTTGTTGATGGTGTTGAGCGACCGGCATGTTTTGCTCAAATTTGTGCGAACTGCGAGAGGATAAACGCTGTTGTCTTAGAAGTTTCTTTTCTTTTTCCAAGTTTGTGCTCAACATGACCGATGTTGAAAAGACGTTCTCACTTTCGTTCATAGCCAGTTTTTATCGCAGCATCGCTCTTAGTATTAGAGGCATACCTTTCCCAACCCGTCACAGTTCCTCACCCACATGTCCCAACGTATTCATGAATACCGCAAGGCCAACTGCGTTTTGTTAGGAACTGGATGAAAGCGTGGCTCAAATCTCGGCCAGCATCACGCACTGCATGATCATTGTATGTCGGCAGTTATCATTCACGATGTGAATCGGGTGTCAGTTCTGCCTCAGCGAACTCGAAAGTGAAAACAATTTAGAGCTACAGAACTCCTTAATATGTGTTAGTAAAACAAACAGTCCTGCTAAATTACCAGAGTAACATTCCACAATGAAGCAACACGGGAGAACTTGTCTACGTACAATCAACTCCCTTAGTATGGAAAAGCAGAAATTAAAACGGTTCTAAAGTCTAAGATTATAATCTATTCGTTGAAGTTAATGCGTTTTTATGCAAATACGTAATGTAACAAAAGTATTGCGCTTCACAGTGCTTCAGAGCTTTTTCTGCACAACTAGAATAAACGTAGTTTGTATGTCTTAAAATACAGCATAATCAAAGCAAAAGTACTTGACAGGAAGAGCGATACCTTCAAATCCTAACCCTCGAAAAAAGTTAGCACAATCCTGCTGTAATCTTTTTTGAGGGCGTACTGTCTGTTAGATTAGTTAGACGACTGTTGAGTCGTAGCACACTTGTAGATTAATATAGCGGCTAGGAAACCCTCTACAATTTAAACAAATTCTCGGATTTTACGTGCCAGTAGTACGATCTGATTATGAGGCACACGCCGGAAAGGGGAGGGGTGAGACGCCGGAATAATTTGGACCACCTGGGTTTCTTTAATGCGCACCTAAAACTGGATACACGAGCGTTATTGCATTCAAGCCTCCATCGAAATGCAAAAATGGATAGTCACATACACAATTCAAAATTTACCTGACAGTGGTCCAATCCTACAAAGTTGGCTTCCTTTTCCTTTTGAACTTTATGTAATGACAAAGAGTGCGCAAGTAGCACTCTCTATGAACTTTGAAGAACATGGAGAATCAGCTTCTGATGCTGATTCTACCGACTTCAACACAGCTTTATGTTGTGAAAGTCTTGTGACCAAGCAGCTAGAGACATTGTCTTCAAAGAGAGTAACGAAAAATGAAAGCCATCTAACTTAAGAGCAGCGACATGTCCCCTGGCCCCAAACAATCAGTTGTGAACTTATGACTGCCGTGTGCAAATTTCAAGCTGGAACTGTCCACTTTAGTCCATCGTAATTAGGTATGAGCCTGTGTGACTACTCCACGGCGTGGCCATCTACAGTACCCAATTTAAATGAACTCCTCGGAAACTGTACCGTAATCACTGTCAACGTCGGAACGAGAAATAGAAAGCAGAAAGAGCACCAATGCCACAATCTATTTTAATTGAAGCTTTCCTTAAGCGGCTAATCACACTTTCTAAATTAGCCTTTCTCGTTCCCACGTCTTTGGCGTAAAGGAAACTTGCGCGCGCATGTGCCCACGCGAAGCCCTGCAACGCCGTGCGACACACGCGGTGATTATCTTAAAGAGCAAGTTAGCGTTGGCGTGAAAGAAGTATGCGTGCAATTGTGGCCTAATGGTTAGAGCATCAGGTTGCTGTGCCATGGTTCAATACCACCTTAAGGCACGTGATTAATTTTCTAAAATTATGAGTTGCCTGGCCCGAAAGCAAGAGGCACCCAGCAGCCACGCTCATGAAAGTCCGGTAAGGGTTCACAATTAGCCTGAGCATGGTCTCAATATAGACCAAACCCTATGGAGAGGCTCACCGCTGACAGGTGCGCATGACAGCTCGGTGCGCCCCTCGAGAAGCAGCAGTCCTGCTCACACAGGCGTTACCGGGAGTGTAGAAATGGCGGTCGAAAAACGTAAATATTACATAAAGCATTTTATTGTCCATAAAATTTGAATATTGTAGCTCTAGGTTTCATATTGCTTATTACAGTCTTCCAACAACGAAGATAACAACGATGACTCAGTGTTCTTCCGTTTTCTTTTCAGGTCCTCTCTGAAACAAAAGAACATTCAATGTGAGTATGGGCAAACTTACAAGTGTCAAAGACTTCAGCTTAAGATTTCCCTCAGTATACATCTGAGTGGATCATGACTAGATGTGTGCATGCGGTGCCCATTGCTTAATTGCGAACACAGTAACCTGCTACAAGGTGTTATTGCTGCTAAGTCAAATCAACAATGCACTTATGACACTCTGTATAGAATGAAAGGCGAAGACACGATGTCACCATTGAGCAAGTAGACGTGTTGGCATGTTTCATTCATCTTGTGTTAAGTAAGTAATGCAGCCCATAACGTTGGAAACTTACACTTCTTCTTGTGCAGCTTGGCGACGTAGTTGAAAGCGTCGAGCCCGTATCCGTAGTTGTGGCCGTAGACCGGCAGGCCGTGGGAGTATCCGAGAGCTCCGACTCCGTAGCCGAAGGTCGGGGCATGAGAAATGGTCGCCAATGGAGCGTGGGCCTACAGCGGTAGCCACGGGGCTGGTGTGGACGGTGTGCTGCTCGCTGACGTGGAAGGGGTCAACCTTGGTCACTCGGGAGACAGCGGTGGCAACGTGAGCCGTGGTCACGGCAGGGGCGGCGTGGACGGCGGTCACGGTGGGGGCAGCGTGGACAGCGGTCACAGTGGCGGCTGGAGCGGCGGCCACAAGAGTTGGGGCAGCCTGATACACGCGAGTGACGGCAGGTGCGGTGCGGTAGGAGGCATAATTGGTGAGGGCTGGCACGCCGTGGATGGTGGTGGCGACGGCTGGGGTGGCGGCCAGGACAGGGCTGCTCTGGTAATAACGCGCGATGGCGGGAGCGGTCTGGTAGGTGGCGAACTTAGTGGCCACGGTCGCTGGGGCGGCGTGGACAGCGGTGGCAACTGCTGGAGCACTCTGGTAGACGCGGGTCACGGCCGGGGCGGTGTGATAGGTGGCGACGGCTGGAGCGGACTGGTACACCTTAGTGAATCCGGAGGTCACGGCTGGAACGGCGTGGACAGCGGTAGTGACGGCTGGAGCAGCAGCGACGACCGGAGCACTCTGGTACACACGGGTCACAGCTGGAGCGGTGCGGTAGGTGGCAACGGCTGGAGCGGACTGGTACACCTTAGTGAATCCGGAGGTCACAGCTGGGACGGCGTGGACAGCGGTGGTGACGGCTGGAGCAGCAGCGACGACCGGAGCACTCTGGTACACGCGGGTCACAGCTGGAGCGGTGCGGTAGGTGGCAACGGCTGGAGCGGACTGGTACACCTTAGTGAATCCGGAGGTCACAGCTGGGACGGCGTGGACAGCGGTGGTGACGGCTGGAGCAGCAGCGACGACCGGAGCACTCTGGTACACGCGGGTCACAGCTGGAGCGGTGCGGTAGGTGGCAACGGCTGGAGCGGACTGGTACACCTTAGTGAATCCGGAGGTCACAGCTGGGACGGCGTGGACAGCGGTGGTGACGGCTGGAGCAGCAGCGACGACCGGAGCACTCTGGTACACGCGGGTCACAGCTGGAGCGGTGCGATAGGTGGCGACGGCTGGAGCGGACTGGTACACTTTAGTGAATCCGGAGGTCACGGCTGGAACGGCGTGGACCGCGGACGAGACGAAGGGAGAGGTGTGGTACTGGCGGGTGATGACAGGGGCGGTCTGATAGGTGGCGTACGCTGGGCTAGCCGCGACGGTAGCCAAGGCTGGTGCTGCCAGCTTGGTCACCTTAGAGACAGTGGTGTAGGCGGGAGCGGCGACCACGGGAGCGGACTGGAAGTAGCGGGTGACAGCCGGAGCAGTCTTGTACGTGGCGTAAGAAGGCACAGCCGCGACGGCGGCCGTCACAGCGGGAGCACCGTGGTACGTCGTGACAGTCGAGTGACCCGAACCGACAACTGCAGCGGTCTTGTAGGCCGCCGTTGCCAGGGCTGGAGCAGCGTGGTACGTCGCGACGGCAGGGCCGGCGTGGTACGCCGCGATGGCTGGGCCGGCATGGTATGCTGCGACGGCTGAACCGGCGTGGTAGGCCAAGGGCGAGGAGACCACGGCCGAAGTGGCTGGTACAGCGTACGACGAGCCGTACGGCAAGCCGTATCCCACGTGGTACCCGGAGAGTCCGGCAGCAAAAGTGCTGGTGGCCAGAGCCAGAAGCAGGGAAGCCTGAATCTGCGAATTAACAGGTTAGGATGGTTAGGATATTAGTGTTAATCTTTTAATATCGTGAGCAACAGGAAAGGCAAGAGTTCTGGCAAATGATATTTAGATTACCGCTACTGAAATAAACTAAGCTCGTATGGCGTGGCTAGGTTGCTGTACTACTCTACACACAGACTGTTCGGCAACTGACGAAAACTTAGCGTAATCCTGCATTCGCATGATGCACTTATGCGCTACTATATGTTCACTATTACGACCGTCCGGTAATGGGGCAGGAATACGAACAAGAATGCGATTTTGTCGCATGTTGTTCACATAGGTTGGAAACGTTGGGCGGGATGGGATTATAAGTTGTAGAACATACAGAACGCAGTATTAAGCCCCGGTTAAATGACATGACAGTGTTTCCGGCAGAATTTGTATTGGGTTATAAGTGGAACAGAATAATTGCCAGCTAAGGTGGCAGTCATGGACGACCATCTGAATTTTTGTGGCGTGAGAGCTGAAGAGTTTGGAGGAGGTCCGCCATTTTCATTTTGTAGGAATGCATAAATTGAACCGGCTGTACAGATGCCTGACGCATCCAGTTCCGCTGCGACAAAGTGTTTGTGAGTTCCTAAAGGAAGGTATATTGGAATAAGCTTTAAATGAAAGGCACTTCTTAAAAATAATGCCTGTGGCCATCTTTGTATGACCAGATAGTAGCATTTCTCTTTCACGGTGCGTGATTACAGACTTAGTGCAAAGGCGCTTTTTTATGTTATTGTCGCCTCGTTCTCTCTCTTTATTGCATCCATTGTTCAAGTTTATAGCGGTACATTTGCAACTACATTATAAATTCCCAGGGCTCCGCTCTGAAACATTCATACAAAGTTTTCGAACAAATAAACCGAGTTACATTTAAGCTAACTAATTACAACAAACAATTAGAGTTAACTTCGGCTCAGATGTACCTTACCTCAGATTTACCTTACCAAAATCCTAATAGCTTCGTACTCTGCCAAATCCGCATGCCGCTATACATTTTGCATGCCGCGATGACATTTTCGGTAGGCATCATCACTTCCAAAGACACTTTGCTGAGGGCAACCTCTTGACAGGAAAAGCTTGAGGTCCACATTTCGAGAGCAAATATAGTACTGACAGCTGCTTTTGCCTGAGTAACTGTCATTTGAAATAGTTTTCGTAAGCCAAGGAGCATGTTTGGACTAGCTGGTTGGTAATTTTTGTAAGCCAATCAGAGTACCTTCATTCCAAATCGGCACAATTGAGCACACTTAATCGATTGGGGATAGCAAGATGTCTTAAAAATAGAGCTGAATAAGAGATTAGGAGGTAGTTTATAGCAACAATTTGAGTAATCAATGCTCCAATGTCATAATACTGCACTTCGCGCCCCTTTGTATCATTGCAAATAAAGATGGACAGTCGCGCTTGAATCAGGAGCGGAGTACTTGGCCCGATACTCACTGCGATCATGGTTGCTTGTTGGTAGACGAAGTGTGAGATCGCCGGTGCTGCAGTGTGGGCAGTCCGTCCCTTATATACTCCCGATCGAAGCTCAGTCGAGAGAGAAAGTTGTTTCTCTCGGGAATTTTTTTTCTCGCACGCAAATGCTCGTAAACATACGAGAAGAGGAAAAAAATAAAGCGCAGAAATCTGGCTGGCATCAGAATCCACCTGATAGACGTTTACCCTTCATCAGATGGTGTCGACGACATCGTAAAGAAAACGAACTAAAATTCATGCTGTAACAGTGCACGGTGAAAGAGCGCGTTTCTGAAAGCTCAAAGCAGTGTTTCCCGAGCGTATTTTCGAGAAAATAAAATTCTAAATGCCTCAGCACTTCGTGCGAATTGAAGACATAAACAGAGAACGAAGAAAAAGAAACGCAATAAAATGCGTTCTTTTTGGCATGTGGCACAGTGGTCACTAGCTTGACTTACGCTCTTCGTTTCGAAGGCTATCCTCAAAATTCCTATGTGTAGCATTCGAAAACGCCCAGAGCAGCATCGGCGGAAAGAAAAAAAAACGCAATACCAAAACAAAATCCAAGAAGAAAACGAACATTTGAGCGTAAATTGTTGTCGAGTAGCCGGAGCTCATCAAAATTCAGTTCATTCGCGCAGCACTCGCCGCTAAAACAAGTACGCCACGCGCTACTCAGTTATACCAAGACGTTGTGTAATGCCACGTGAGCGATGGCGGCTTTTGAACTTAGAGACGTCCCAGCTGCTCGTGGAAAACGCATTCAATTAGCTCTTGTCTTTACGGAGCTGCCATCCTCGAGTTTTTTTCACAGTATATTTCCCGTGATTTATAAGCCAAGCGCTGTTTACTTCGCAAGCAGCTCCGATTGCGATTTGTCTTCGCTATATACAAAAAAAGCACTGCCTGTACTGACGATAAAACAACTGATCTGCAAGCGATAACTCAGCCTAAAAGATGTCGGTGGTGCTGTTGTTTTCTCTGTACAACATGATACATACGACCCACCACAGCATGATAATTCCGGATACAGCTATCAGTGGTTCGCTGTTATTAATTTTGATCAATGGCTGGCAAGACCGCCCCCTGTGAGATACATCCGCGATCTCCGATAACACGCTTTGTCGCTTTGTTTGAGTCGAAGACCACAGGGGTTTAATGCTAGCACCATTGTTTTGTGTCAGAATTTCCTAAGTTGTTTTTGATAGTATGAGATATTAACGAAACGCAGTCAATAACAGCTCCTAAACAACATTTGACGTAAAGGCCCGGGAATTAATTATACGAATGCACCGATCTGCTGATTATTTTCACATTAATGGTTCGCGCAACGATGAACAGTTATTCTGTTGGGGCATGTTTACAGATATCAAATGAATACTTAGGGTCTGTTTTGAATGAGAAATTGAATATTCATTCGTAAGAGTGAATTCACTTTTGTAGCTTTCCACTGAAGCTAATTCCTGTTTTTTTTCTCGTCTTTTTCTTCTTCTTTTTTTTTTTGAGACAGCGTCCCTGCTTTGATTGCTTTGTCATTGGTTACAAGAAATCAACACAAGAACAGCGAGTACTTGAAAAAAAAAACATCTTTTGAAGAAAAGTGTGGTTGTAGCATTAATTTGAGAAAAAAAAGGCGAATTCCACGCATATGTGTGAATCGGTTATAAGCAATCGAAGGTTTCGTTCATATGTATTGAAATGTATTTAGTTCACCTCTTCAATTCTATATAGCCCAATACTCCTCGCTAAATGCACGCTCTGGTGCCATTCTGATCAGCTAACTTTTTTTTTCTTAACACTAGGCTGCTTCTGACGCCGACTTGTTCACTCCTTGCCTCTCGTTCTGCTTGTTTATTCGGGACCCTACGAAGTGGCACATACCCGTCTGCGTTAGGAATTTGACGTTCCGCCACAAGAACAAGCAAGTCTACCACACGCGGGAAGTGAAAAGGGGAAATGTACTTGACAGAATCTCGTGAATGCCAGCAAGTTCCACAGTAAACTACTACTGAAGAATTAAGTCAGCGCACTCTAAACTCCACTGTAGTAGCCTTCTCATACTTACAACGCACTTGTGGTGACTGTTTGAGCTGTTTGAATTGTATATTGATGATTCATAACTAGATATTTGAGTTCAAGTAATGCGGGAGTGGTTTTATTAAATCAATCGAAGTTGTTGCTGTGTAACATGGAAAGTATGGAAGTACTGCAAAAGGCTTTTAATGCAAAGTATGCTTTGGCTCATCCCAGGCACTTCGCGGTATTTAAGTAGGTTTATGCCTCGCATTCTTTCGGGCCTCTTTCACAACAACAACAACGACGACTACAACAACAAATGCAGATTCGAAGAACATCTTGGAATCTATGTGAAGCGAAACTTTCACGCAGATTGTAAATGATATAAAACTGGTAATCTTTTCAAACGCGTTTTCCAGCATAGCGATTGCCATGTTTGGAGGGCAAATCAGCAAGACACGCAAACCCTTTCAGGCGACTCACGTGATCTATGCCACCGCAGATTACACGGCATACTGCGCCCAACCTATTTTGCGAACTAAACTGAGCCGGAATGAAGTTGAGGTATAGTTGAACCAGAACCGAACAGGTACTTTTTTCTGTTCGACACCCTTTCAATGACGCAAAGTGGTTCGTGGGAGAGAATAAAAATATGCAGATCTAACCCCCACATTATAATCTATGTGAACCGAAGCTTTCGTCAAGCCGTTAATATAATTCTACAAATTTTCCCATTTGATTCCTGCATCTTTGGCGTCGAGGAATCTGGCAAGTGCATCTGCTGTAGCGTCCCCTTGCTACGGATTGTGACAAATCTCATATAGAATTGTGTTTGTTCATTTATTCTTATATATTTTACATGTAGCGGCCACTTCTTGACCATTCTCCCGTTGTGGGTATGTGTCAGATTACGGAAATGACAATGATCATCAACACGTGGCAATTATCTCAATGACCTAGTTGGCGTTGGCACAATATGGGCAGTCGTCATCTATATGAAAGGGAAGAACTAATTTTTTTCAAAAGTCCAGAGGGGCTAAACACACATGCACTCTTAAAAAGTGCTTAATGATACTAAAAGGTCATCAGGCAAACTTACTAAGTATCAAGTTCCTAGATTTGAACCAGTTACACGAGTTGTTGTAATTTTAAAATATCGCTGTTCCCTTGCCAATCCTTCGCTGTGGGCATGTGCCATTGTACCACCGCTTCTTGGCCAGTATATATATATGGAAACGCCGTGATTAGTCCACGCGCTTTAAACCTAACTTAAACGCTACTCATAACTTGCCCCCTACTTCACACAAATACAAACAAGATGCCTTGCTTTGTTCCCCGAGTACACCGGGGAAACCTACTACGATCCTCATATAATGCATAAAAATATTGAGAAAGCGATGGTTCCGTATTATTTGCCACGGACACATTTCGCCACACATAACACCTAGCAGGACCACTCTTTCCATCAAATATAAACTATAGTCAACACTTTTTTTCAAAATAATGCTTTAACAAGTAAAAATAAAATGTTATCTCTGGACGTCACCCTCGCGTGCAACCAAAATAATAAGTTGTCGCTCTTTTCGCGTGAGCTCATAGCGCGTAGTCCTTTTGTTATATAAACCATCTGACCAAACGCTTGATTGTTTGACAAACCATTTTTCAAACTGGAGTGTGGGCCAGCACCATCCGGTTGTGCTGAAATAAGCGGCAGCAACCAAGGACACGAAGTCCCTGGACGTGTCAGTCACGGTTCAAAGGGCTGCCGTGAAAGGTCTACAGTGTAGTTGTCGGGCCATCGCCAGAAGATATGGGCAAGCCTACTCAAACTGGAGACTGGTGCTCGAACTAGTGATTACTTTTGGCTCGATTTACTTATTTCTGTTTACTTTTTTCAGAATGCCGATGCTGGCGACCACGTGATGGGGGTGGTGGGGGTGTTCTAATAGGCAATGTTTTCTACGCCTGCTTATCACCACGTTGACATCCTGCCTCGTGCTTTAAATTGATATCTTTGTGTACCTAAATTCAACTATAGCGCAAGACAGCGGCGCTTTCTTGAAGTCGTCTTAACTGCATTTAGAACTAGTAGGTCATTTCAGTTGGGACATAAAGGCTACTGTGGTCTTCTTGCGCATTATATTCTGCAGTTTTTCTGACCAACTCGGCAAGCGATCCGGCGTCTTTGAGGTATTGTGCTTTTATTTCACCCGATTGTTCCAGAAGTCCCTCAGTGAAATAGGACATGCCTGATGATTGGAAATTAGCGCGAGTCGTGCCCATACATAAGAGTGGTGTGCGAAACTCCGTTCAGAACTATAGGCCCGTTTCCTTAACTAGTATTACCTGCAAAATTATGGAGCACGTAATATACAGTTGCGTTATGGCCCATTTAACTAAACATAATCTCCTAAGCCCCAGACAACATGGTTTCAGGCGTGGTTTATCTTGCAATACACAATTTGTAGAGTTTATACATGATTTAGCCTCGGCAATTCATAAGCAACAAGTTGTGGACTGCGTTTTCTTAGATTTCCGTTAAGCATTTGATGTAGTCGCACACAGTCTCCTATTCTCAAAATTAAAAGCTTATAACTTGGATGGTCAAGTAATAGCGTGGATTGCTGAATATTTGTCATTGCGGAAACAGGCTGTTGTTCTGAACGGTATATCTTCACAATATGCATCAGTTACGTCGGGAGTTCCCCAAGGCTCAGTGTTGAGGCCACTATTGTTTTTGTTGTACATTAATGATATTTCAATTGGTATACAGTCTTGATTCAGGATGTTTGCCGATGATTGTGTTGTTTACAGAGTCGTAGATTCCATTTCCGATTCACAAATCCTACAAGTTGACTTAAATACTATAGCAGACTGGTGTGTGCGTTGGGATATGTCATTAAATATAAATAAGACTGTTCACGTCACCTTTACAAGAAAACGAGCTAATCATCCGTAGAGGTATAGAATTAATGATTTTACTCTGAACATAAGCAAGGAATTTAAATATCTAGGCGTCTTTTTTACTTCTGACTTACGATGGAACAAGCATGTTAACTATATTGTAAATAAGGCAGCATCAGTTTTGGGATTCTTGCGGCGCAATTTTAGTCATTTACCGAGTAACTTAAAAACGCAGCTGTATTTCAGTCATGTACGTTCAATACTTGAATATGGATGTGTTTGTTGGGACCCACACACATCTGAGCTTATAAATAAATTAGAAAAAATCCAGAATAGGCCAGTTAGATTTGTTCTTGGTAACTATAGTCGACAGCTTAGCATGACAGAAAGCAAACATAAACTTAAATGGCAAGAGCTGAAGGATCGTAGAAGGCATATCAGATTAAAATTTTTCCACGATATTTATTATTCTAAAACAGCCATAAACCGCGAACAATATATCCAGGCACCACACTACATATCTAAGCGACTGGACCACTGTTTGAAGGTCAGGGAATTTTCTTGTAGGGGTGACGTTTTCCGTTATTCTTTTTTTGTTAGAACTGTTCGAGATTGGAACAGTTTGCCATCGCGCATTGTATACATCACAGAAAATGATGCTTTCTTCCACGCATTGTAATTATTTTTTTCATGTATTTAGTTAAGTCTGTAACCTCCCTGCTGTAATGCCCTACGGGGCGATGCAGGTAACTAATAAATATTAAAAAATAAAAATAAAAATAAGTATCTTAGCCTACCACTGGGGGCAAACCAGACATTCTTGCAAAAATTCCTACCGTCGTGCTCACCAAAGCAGAGACACTGTACTCAATGTCGTTCGGTGAAAACACCATTGCGGAAACTTGGCCATAGTGCATTCACTAGGGGAAGGTTTTCGTTTATGATTACATTTTTCTTGGCACGCGGCCTGCACTTCGCAGTAAATCGCGTAACGTCAAAAGTGACCACGTTCGGGGCGCAAACATTTCGTGTTTTTTTTCTTCTTTCATTCTTTCTCACTTGAGAAGAAAGCCGCCCACCGGACAGGACACGTAGATTTTCAATCAGGTACTACGCGCTGAAAATGCTACAGCCTTGAAATCGTGACACACGCCGTTCTTGCCCCGACCCACTGTTTCACCACGCTGCAAATCACTCATTCGCATTCCCAGATGTCTCGTTTATAAACGAGTAATCTGGGAATGCGAATGAGTGATTTGCCGCATGAATTTGGTCTCAGCAGCTTAAATGAAACTATATTTTCATTAAGGCTGCTGAGACCACATTTACAAGCGCTCACGAGCTTCCTGTTGCACATACACCGGTATTTTGGTTATATATACTGCTTAATAAGCTTTCGACCGTGTAAACTAACTTATCAAAATTGTCCCGTGCCGGTTATTGTAAAGCATTCCTGCTATTGAGCAGTTTTCATTTATTAAGGTCTTTTACTGTGGGTCACTGCGTATTGAACTGGCGCTTTTATATAAAGGCAAGTTCAAATGGTCCTTGTACGGCGCTCTCACAATGCTACAAAACTGGCTTCCTTATCGCCGTTGGAGCCAGCTCATGTTCGTACTAAATCTTACTTGTGGTTTTACGCTAACTGAAAAAAAAGAAGGAATTGCGGGGTTTAATGCCTTGAAACTCCACAGTGGTTTATGAGAGACGCAGTATAGCGGAGGGCTCCGGATTAGTTTTCACTACCTAGGCTTCTTTACCGTACAATCAAGAGCTCAGTACACAATCGTTTTTGTATTCCTCCCTGATATAAATGCGACCGACGCGGTCGGGATCGAACCCACGACGTCGTGCCCAGCAGAGCAACGCCATATACACTGAGCCAGTCCGACAGGTTTACACTAACTTTGTAGCTCTATACAAAAGCGCTCCGATGTGGTTAGTCAAATATGCCTTGAGTCCACTTGCGTAGTCAGTGGATCCTTAAAACGACTAACTATCAACTAGAGAGCTTTAGCCAGACACACGCAGATAACGATCTCGTGATACCAAGACAACATCACATGATATGAATAACCCAGATCACAGCGCCATGTTGTTTCCCCTTCTATTCCCTTTGTCCGCGTCTGTCGCTCTGTAGCTATACCGTGAACCCAGATACCAAGAGCGCCGCCGGTAGCTACATCTTATGATGCCGTACGACACCGGAATGTGTTAATCGTGAATGTATTGTGTTAATCGTGTTTAGGGTAATGCTCAGTGTTAAGACATGCTTCGCTCGGGCATTGTCCTTCTCAATACCTGGGGCTTCAGAGCGAGAAAAGCCATAGAGGGACTACTGGACGCATCTGGACGGCGTGGTAGGTGGCTTTGAAGCCTTTGACAAAGAGTGTACATAATGCAGTACACCGTGAGAAACTCTCGCACGCGTTGAAGTAAAAACATTCGTCACAATCAGGACAGCCTTGTCCAAGTGACTTGCTTGGCAAAGCCACGTTGTTATTAGCTAGCCGACCTATCCTGCAAACTGGGCACCTTGTAGGCACCTCGCCGATCACTCCGAATAATTTGGTTGTTCTACTGAGCTCAAGAACACCAAATTCCTGCGAGAGGTAACAACACAGACCGAGATAGACGGAGCATGTCTGATTACAACAGAAAAACAGATGACAAGTGCTTGAGAACGCCGTCCTTTTATACTGAGCGATTATTTAAGAGAAAATGCTACCGATAATTGCTGTAGCTATCTTGCTTCACATATGTCAAGTGTTTCAACATGCCTTAGAGAGACGCTTTTTTTTTCAAATAAATTGTTGGAAATTGGCTATAATCGCACGTCTCCAATCTGCAGGCGTGTTTTTTTTAATTATTTTTATTCGAAGTGAAATGTTCCATCCAGCCTCTGACCATCCTTGAATGCCTTCGCAAAAAAACTTACGGCTTCCTGCGAACTCTCAGCACGCAAATAACGCTTCTAGAGGTAGGCAGCCGTACTGTGCTGCGTGGACGTATCATTAAAGGAAAAAAAAGAAAGAGAACTCGGTCTATGTAAAACACAGCTAAGGTGTGGTGCAGAAGAGGCTTATCGACTGGTACAAGGTGCTAACTGTTTTTGCCTTGATCCGCCTGACTGTAAAACAGGCCAGCCCTAAGAAAAGAAAGAATTCTTTACAGGTAATAACTTCTCAGTTCCCACCGAGCCAACGTCTAGGCTGGAGTGTAGAAACAGCCTCACTAACACTCAGCTGCTGTAGTTGGGCGTGTGAACAGGAATGGCGCGTGCTGCGGTTGCCAAGTTCTTCGTACTTGAGGCTGTGGCTCTTTTCTTTTCAATGTACTTGCGTCTTAATGTTCCCGTGCAACAGCCGAAACGTTATGATTTTAATTGTTGTTTCCTGTGGTACGTATCGTTTGGTTTACCTTCAATTACATTTCATCCTGAACAAGCAGGCTTCCGTCAGGTCTCTGATTTTGTTTACTGGCTACTTTACTTATGAGGCTGTCACCCGCAGCTGTGTAGGAACGGGCAAATACCTGCGATGTATCTCTCGGGCAAGTGAGCCGGCAAAGCACAGTTTGCTCAATAAATGTGATAACCATGGCTAGCATTCATAGAAATAGTCGTACTTTAGCAAGAGACAAAAGGGCCGGAGTACTTATACAGTGCTCATGTGCAAGGTCACTGAAACACTCCATGCTCTATGTTAAAAATTATTATATCGCAGTTTTGAAAACTTAAACGGTAATGTTATTGGCAGAAACTCGCGTCTAGCGTTAGCCAGCTCGTCCAGCCATGAGCACGCTTGTTTAAAAATAGAGAACGATGCAGTGCAGAGTGCCTTTCGCACTATCTAGCGAAGGTTATTGTGACATGACAAATTATACTTGTTGATGGGCAGCGACTGGAAGACGAGCCGCCACTAGTACTGTATATTTTCACCACTGTATTTTCACTGTGTAACGAATGCTGCTGCAGTCGTTTGGTGGCGTTGACACTGGAGACGTACTACTACAGTACTCGGCCTGCACCGCAAATATAGTTTCAGAGCAATTTGTGCATTACTTGCATCCCTGCACACCAGGAGCTTGACTCCCGCCTGTAAGCGTTCGGTCCATCTGAATGACTATTTATTCCCCACGCATTTCTGCCCGCGTCGTAAACACTTGCAACGCATTTTTTTTTTCTCCCCGTCCCAATCTCAGTGGAGAGCAACTAGCAGAATCGAATTCAGGCCGACCTCTGTCATAGATCAACACAGGGACAATGGGAGATGCCGTAGTCTGGTGGGCTCTAGATTATTCTGACCATTAGTGTCTCTTTATCGTGCACTCAAAGCATGTATAAGAGAGGTTCTGCATACCACACCCGAGAGAACCTGGCCGCAGCGGCCAGTAATCATACCTACGACTTCATGCTGAACGGCATAAACACTGAGCTATTGCCTATAGTTGCCACTGCAGTGAGTTACGTTTTACGCAAAACTTCAATGCATGATTTCACCTACTGGGAGCTGTATACGAAATCGTTTTTGGTCCGCAGCCTCAAACAGTCACACGCGAGTTCTTTTAAAAAAAGCCTTCTCGATGCCACCTTAAAAAATATGGCGCATACTTCCTAACGTTTGCTTTGAAGAGCAAGGAACCACGGTTTTTCCAGTAGTAATGGCATCAGAGATAAGGTAAAGATATCTATTGTTTTTTAGTAGTAGGCCTGTTCAGACATGTTTGCAGTGTTTTAAACATTTTATTGTGCCCATTTTTCATGTATGCACACTTTTCATGCAAAACTTGACCGGTTATTTAAGATTGAGCAACAAACACGGGCATTTTTAGCGAAAGTCGTAGTCTGGCGGTCCCAAGTCGCCAACTTCCCAACGGGTAGGTGTCCTTCCAAGCGTCTGGGATTCCCGTAGTTGCCGAGCACCAGGCCAGGAGCGCGCTTGTACCTATTTTGCCGGTAGGTACCGGGCGGCAGCACTCGTCTAACTCCCACAGCTGCGGCGGATGCTCGACTATTTCACCGGATCTGCGTTGGGAGAATGGACGTGATATTGCGTTGAGTTTGCCTAGAGCACTATGGCATTTGTTCGCCTTTCCAATGCAGCAGGTAACACAAGCTAACAAAATTTTGCGTTGCTGCTCTAATGTTCTCTCTCTGAGAGAGAGAAAGAAAGATAGAAAATCACCATGAAGGTCAGGGAAAGAAATAAAGAGCGAAATAGAAAGAAAGCAAGAGAGAAAAAAGAAAAAAAAATAGAGAGAAAAAAAGGTAGACAGAGAGAGAAAAAGAGAAAGAGAGAAAGAAATAAAGAGAGTGATAGAGGAAGAGAGGGAAAGAGAGAGAGAGAAAGAAATATATATATAGAGAGAGAAAGAAAGAAAATCTCTACGAAGGTCAGTTACTCCCGTAAAAGCTGCCTTGGCATGTTGAGCCATTTGAATAAGTAAAGTTGTAAGTACAGGCTTTTTATTTCTTTTGCAACATTTCAAGCTCGCCTTTCGCCTTCTTGATCTGCGATAGAACGATCATAGGTTTGAAAATGGCAGCAGCTATTACCGAACGATTCACGTGCTATTTACTGAAGACATCTGCAGGGCAACTGCTTTCTTTATGTTCTGTTTTTCTTCGTGCAGCTATCGCCTCCGGAGTATATATACGGCACGATTTCTCGTTCACAATCTCTTTATTTATCAAATTCAGCGGCCCTTCAGGCGACAAGCAAGCACTTACTCGCGCAAACAACTTAGTCTATTAGCATGCAAGACGCGAGAATCAGACTAACACAGTTAGCTCGTAGTAACTCATATATTTACAGAAATTTGCTTCAGCTTGTCGCTTTCGTATTGAGTTGGAAAAAATACACGAAGAAAAACGGCTGCTATCGCAAAGAGGCCAAGGCGCTTGCTAAGAAGGCGGCATCTCAATGTTCACAGCCTTGCTATTTAGGAAAGTTTTGCGCTTCGTGCGTACGTAGATTGGCACCAGATCACGTATCATAAGATGCCTGCGTGTTTTTTTGCCGGTCGGTCTAGCACCAGCGAGACTCTGCAAGGGCGACGATACTGCGCTGTACTGAGCAAGTGATTTGTTTGCAACGTGCACCGTTCTCGGCATTGGCGGCATGTATTCATCATGCCTAACTGGGTTTGATGGCATTAGAATATCTGTTAGATCACTGCTTTCCTGAAGTCGGCAGCTGGACGAGTGACCTTCCAAGGGTGAATTCCTCTGTCTCTCTGTCTCTCTCTCTCACGTATTAATGACTTCGTTTAAATGATGACCTTTCGAGGATTTGTCGCACTCGCTACTTTTAAGTAATATTTAGACCTCGGTGGCTTGATAATTATACGACGATGTTCCCAATAACACGTCAGACATATCCCTTCTTGCCAGCCCTTCGTAGAAGTCACTTGCATCAGTTCACCATAAATTAATCACAGTAGAAGTTTAAACAGTTCGAAGGCGTGCGTGCGTGCGTGCGTGCGTGCGTGCGTGCGTGCGTGCGTGCGTGCGTGCGTGCGTGCGTGCGTGCGTGCGTGCGTGCGTGCGTGTGTGTGTGTGTGTGTGTGTGTGTGTGTGTGTGTGTGTGTGTGGTGTGTGTGTGTGTGTGTGTGTGTGGTGTGTGTGTGTGTGTGTGTGTGTGTGTGTGTGTGTGTGTGTGTGTGTGTGTGTGTGTGTGTGTGTGTGTGTGTGTGTGTGTGTGTGTGGTGTGTGTGTGTGTGTGTGTGTGTGGTGTGTGTGTGTGTGTGTGTGTGTGTGTGTGTGTGTGTGTGTGTGTGTGTGTGTGTGTGTGTGTGTGTGTGTGTTGTGGTGTGTGGTGTGTGTGTGTGTGTGTGTGTGTGTGTGTGTGTGTGTGTGTGTGTGTGTGTGTGTGTGTGTGTGTGTGTGTGTGTGTCGTATGCACTCCAACCCAATTTTATTCTTCGGTAAACCTTCTCATGATCAGGTTCCCCTGTGAGTAATTGACCTAGCTAAGCGCTCCCTTTTACAGACTCTAGAGCCTGACTGGCGATCCTGAATTCTTGTTTCCTTGTCAGGTTATTGAAGACTGCCTTTTCAATGCGAAGCATTTTTTGGCGAACATTTGCTACTTTGACCGTATCTATCTATCTAGCCGCCTACGACTTTGTGCTCTCATGGTCGTTTCGTTAACTTGGTATGTACCAAAATTGACATACTATGACAAGAGTATATGACGAACATAAATGATATGTCATGACATGAATATCATGACATGCGTGTCATGTAGGTCATGACAATGACCCAGCGAGAACGTTTAACACTCAAAAACCACACAAATGGGTTCGGACGTCGGTACTAAGCGAAGGAAACACTACATGATGCTGGTAGAAGTAATAGTCATGACCATGACTCAGCAAAAATGACAATGACTGAACGAAAAAAGATTAACACTCAAAAACCACTGGAATGGGTTCGGACGTGGGCACTTAATGAAGGGAACATTAAAGGACGATGGTAGAAATCATATAGTCATGAGCATGACTCAGCAAAAATGACAATGACTCAGCGAAAAAAAGTATAGCACTCAAAAAACACTGAAATGGGTTCCGACGTGGGTACTAAGGGAAGCAAACACTAAAGGATACTGGTAGAAGTCATAGTCATGAGCACGACTCAGCAAAATGACAATGACTCAGCGTAAAAACATTAACACTCAAAAACCACTGAAATCGGTTCGGACGTGGGCACTAACTGAAGAAAACACACAAGGATGCTGCTAGAAATCATAGCCATGAGCATGACTCGCCATAAATGAAAATGACTCAGCGAAAAAGACTAACACTCAAAAACGACTGAAATGGCTTCGGACGTGGCTACTAAGTGGAGGAAAAACTAAAGGCTGATGGTTGAAGTAATAGTCGTGAGCATGGCTAAGGCTTTCGCCTTAAGGTCTCTTAGGCGTAGCTAAAGGGACTACTGAGGACTCATGACATGATTGTCATGACATGCGTGTCATGTAGGTCATGAAAGGGCCGCCTACGTCTTCGGGCTCTCATGGTCGTTTCGTTAACTTGGTAGGCTATACGCCCTTTGCTTCGCATAACATCGATTCCCACAGAGCGTGGGATCTGCCGTTTTTTTTTTTTCTTCTGCATATTAATATTCAACCCCACTCTTAAACTTCCTCGGTTAAGCTCCTCAGTGATTTGTTGTAATTCATCCCCATTGTTGCTTAACAGGACAATTTCATCTGCAAACAGAAGGTTACTGAGATATTCGCCGTTGATCCTCCGTCCTAAGCCTTCCCAGTCTAAGAGCTTGAATACTTCTTCTAAGCATGCATTGGAGATATTGTGTCTCTTTGCCTGACCCCTTTCTTGATAGGTAACTTTCTATTTTCTTGGGGAGAACAAATGCACAGCTGTGCAATCTTTGTATATATTTTCCAAGATATTCACGTATGCTTGCGGTACTCCTTGATCACGCAGTGCCTCTATGACTGCTGTTATCTCTACTGAATCAAACGTCTTTTCATACTCTATGAAAGTCATATAAAGAGGTTTACTGTACTTTGATGATTTCTCGATTACCTGATTGATGACATGGAAATTATCCGTGGTAGAATATTCCTTCTTGAAGCCAGCCTGTTCTCGTGGTTGAAGTCGTGTGTTGCCCTGACACTATTGGAAATTATCTTGGTGAATATTTTATACAATAATACAATATTGAAAGCAAGTTAATGGGCCTATTATTTTTCAATTCTCTAACGTCCCCCCTTTTTGTGGATTAGTATAACGTTGGCATTTTCCCAGCTCTCTGGTAGTCATAAAGTCGTGAGGCATTGCGTATAAAGGGCCGCAAGCTTTTCAAGTATGATATCTGATCCGTCTTTTATTAAAGTGACTGTTATTCCATCTTCTCCAGCCGCTTTTCCCCAGGTCATGTCTTGCAAGGTCCTTCGAACTTCATTGCTACTTATAGAAGGAGCCTCTGTATCCTGTTCATCATTACTTCGAATGAAAGTAGCTTGGCAGCTTTGGGTACTGTACAGGTCAGTACAGAATTCTTCCGCTTTTATTGTCATCGAAATTGCCGATGATATTACCCTGCTTATCTTTCAATGCATACATCTTACCTTGTCCTATGTGAAAGTTTTATTCTCACTGGTTTCATGTTGCGCCAATTGTTTACGGCTTCCTCAATCTTTCTCACGTTATAATTTCGAATACCCGTTACTTTCCTCTTGTTGATCAGTTTTGACAGTTCAGCAAATTATATCTCTTGAGCTGGACACTTTCATGCTTTGTCGTTTCTTTGTTAAGTCCTTTGTTACTTGGGAACGCTTACCTAGTGGTTGCTTTGGTGCCTTACCTACCCCTTCAATTGCTGCTTCTGAGATCAGCCTAGTTACGGTTTCATTCATTTCCTCTATATTAATTTCATCTTTCTGTTCTAAAGCTGCATATTTATTGGCGAGCACCAGCCTGAGTTTGTCTGCTTTTACCCTTACTGCGTCTAGGTTGGCCTGTTTCTTCTTGACTAATTTTACTATTTCTTTCTTCAAATTGAGAGAAATCCTAGACCTCACTAACCTATGGTAGCTGCACTTTACCTTACCAAACACTTCTTGCACTATGCTGGGATCTGCAGAGAGTATGAAATCGATTTCATTTGTTGTTTCTCAGTAATGAATACCTTCTTCAGTATATTCATTATTCGGAGCCTAGTTCTATCCCAGAATTCTACGAACATCTCTCCTCTAGTGTTCCTAGAATCGATGCCGTAGTTGCCAATTGCTTGTTCACCAGCCTGGTTTCCCCCCACTTTTGCATTTAAAAGGCAACTCCGGCGATTTTTTGATGTCAACGGACGTCGATGAAATTCGCTGGGTCTGTTCCACTGAATACCTCCGTCATGTCCTAAAGAAATGCAGGCTTGAGAGTTGCACAGATTCTTTACAAATTAATTTAATTTATTGCCTCGAGCACCCTACCTTACCTCCTACTCAGTTACAGGCCACATTGTGTATGACGTCAGGAATGGTCCACGAAGAGCATGCCGGGATCATGCAGACGGCAGCGACGAGAGCGTGCAGGAGTCGACGATCGTGAGCAAGTGCTTGGCGTGAGATGTTGCTGTCGCGAGAAGTCGCACTCGGCGGGGCTTCCCTACATGAAATGTGACCACGCACATCCATGAGTGTATTATTACCTATTGTTATGCTGACTCATTATTTAGCTTACGAGGTGCACCGTTTGCCTTGTATCCCAAATGGGCTGCAAGCGGAGGCCCCTTCGATACAGCATGCGTAAACAACCATCTCGTTCAGCTGCCAACAATGTCATACTTCATGACGTCGGCGTTTCCGCGAGAAAACTATGCATTCGCTAAATGAACAATCATACGCGCAATGTCCTAATCTATGTCTACTTTACGGAACACTAATTGTGTGCATGAAGAGAGAGAGAGAGAGAGAGAAGAAAGGGGAAAGGCAGGGAGGTTAACCAGATGGGAGGATCTGGTTTGCTACCCTACGCTGGGGAGAGAGCGGATGTGCATGAAGAGAATACGAAGAATGATAAGCAGGCTGCCCAACGCTTCCCTACTATGGTCTCCCGCTCGCTGTTTCCGAAGGTTTGTGGTCGCACGTATCAGCGCGACCCATGATGTAACGGTGCTTACATGCACAAAATCTGCGTGTTTTGATATGTTCTGACATTAATTGATGTCACCGATGAGCGGCTATCTCAAGCGAACGACGTACAAGTGGTCGCTGTACCTGCCGATATAAACAAATGCACCGGTGGGTGCTTTGGACGGTCAGCGGCGTTCTTGTAGGATACAAATGCGGAAAGTCGTGCTCCACATCTTACAGTGAGCATTCGAAGTGGTTCCCTGAGAGGGGTAAAACACCTAAAATAGCAAGCAGCACGTATATCAGTGGTTAGGGCTACCCTTGGTATTCATGTTGCAGCGCGATATGTTGCGCAGGGGTGCTGGCTCTAGTGGTGGAGGACGGCGATTCGTGGCTATTGAATTCGTCTGAATCATAACTGTCACTGTTTGACAGATCCGAATAGGTGGTGCAGCTTACAATGTCACCTGAAGGTCCCCGAAGGTCCGGCGCGGTCACGAATAAGCTGAGCGTCTGCTTTTCACCGGTTTCGTTCGCCCCCCGGGCGAGACTGGCATGCGTTGCGTGCCTTTCCCGCCGGGGGTACACTCGTGACGTCACACGCAGAGGTTCGCTCGGCTGCTTGCGCAGGCTTCGGTTTAGTTCTTGCGCTTTTTTGCTTATTGAAAATTATTTTCGAATTTGCGGAAGAATTCTCCTATCAGGTGCGTCACAGGAGGGTCTCGGGAACCTAAATATTTTATTAGCTTGACATGGTCAAAAAATCGCCGGAGTTGCCCTTTAAGTCGCCCATGATTACAGTATTATGAGTTCGCACGTTTCTCAGCGCTAATTCAACATCTTCATAAAACTGTTCTTTCCTCCATCATCATGATTTGAGGTTGGGGCGTAGGCTTGTACTACCTATACTGACCTCATATTCAGCTTTATTACGACGACTGCTACCCTCTCATTAATGCTATAGAATTCATCAATGTTGCCCGCTATGTCCTAATGAATTAGAAATCCTACCCTGTATTCTCTCTGATCTGGAAGGCCTCTGTGGCAGAGGGGGTAGCCGTTAGTCTACACTGCAAAAGCCTAATCAGATCTTCTAACCTCCCTAAGGCCGATAATATCACAGGCAATGCCTGATAATTCCTCAAACAGTCCTGCTAAGCTAGGCTCACTCGAGAGGGTTCGAGTGTGGAGCGTTGCCAGGTTCAGTTTCCAGTGGCGGCCTGTCCGGATCCAGAGAGTCTTGGCACCCTCTGCCGCGTCGCAGGTCAGGCCGCCGCCTTGGTCAGTTGTTCCGCAGCCGCTGGGGACTGAGGGTCATGGGTAAATTGTAGGAGTCATTATTAGGGAAGTAGCGGCCGAATACTGCACCAGGGAGGCCAATTCCTGTTCTGGTGAGGGGGTGACATTGTTGAAGCTTAGTTGGCCTTCCTAATTTGGTTGCGCCGGGACTAGTACAGTCCCACTCGCTCTCGGCATTTTTTTCTTTTTGCCGGTGTCAGGCGCCACTCCAAGCCTGAAAATGTAGTGGGCTGGAGGAGGATTGGAACTTACGACCTTCATAGTAGGAGCCCGAATTAGAAGCCCGGTGTTCTACCTTTGCTCCACGCCACCACCTAGGTAGTGGGCATTAGTAATTGTCATGATAGTGGGCACTAATATTGAAGTCTCTCGCTAGTGAGATGGCACGTACTGCTCGCATACATCCGGTGACTGAGGGTACGCATGCCGAGGCTCACAGAAGGAAACTGGCAACACTGTCAAGAAGACCAGAAAGCAGGAACAAGATACAGCAGTTGTCTGGCTCAGCGGTTGGTGCTGTGCCCATGACCCATCTTCCCGTCACATAACTCTTTTCTTTTTTTTTTCTTGCTTGGCTGTTACATACTCGTATATACCTAGCGCCTCACTAACACGTACCATATTTCTTCCTTTTTTCTGCTCGCTAACGTTTAGTTTCATGCAGTCTGCCCAGCGACACTGCCTCTCCAACCACCTCAGCGCATCTGACGTCTTCGATAGGACACACTTGAACTGTCATCCTCATTAACTTTGCCCACTTACACCATTTATCAGCTTGCGTTAGAATAAAAAACATCGGACATTACGCGTCTGCGCAAAGTCACAACCCTTTTTCTTGCTTTTTTGAAACTTATTTCGTCTTTTCTGTACGAGTAAGATACACCTTTTTTTATATACATTCCAAAAGAATTGACCATTCGAAATGCAATGTTATTGTATGACACTTCTCTCTGCAATTCTTTTTTTTTTTTTACATAAGCGTGCGCTTCACTGGCGAAAGTTCAGAAAGTAAAAAAAAAAGAAAAAAAGAAATGCTGCCGCCCTTTGTGGTTCCTCTTCTTCACTGTCGTGCTAAATACCGTTGCGAAAGAAAAGCATTGAATATCCGCCCATCTCTCGACTTTCGCATGAATCGATTTCAACGAGTCAAGACTTGCTTGTTGCAAGTTTTTTTTTTTTTTTCGTCAACAATTTTTTTTTATATTGCTCTCATCTCCTGCTTCCCATTTATGTCCTGACGCCTATAGTGGGTTAGACCATTTCACTGCGGGCCCATTGTTACGTGGAAGCATTAGGGAACAGCAGCGCATCAAGGAAAGGCGTCTCCAATCGATCAGAATGGCAGAAAAGGTAAACAGGTCATTTGTTTTGGCAACTCGAGCCCCAAGAACCTTGTCGCAAGGCCGGGTACCGTAATATGTGGCTTGCATTTCAGTTCTGAAACGTGGGCGGACAAAAGCACTGGGGCTCTTTGTGTGAGCACCGATTCGGCTATCATTCGCCCCCCCCCCCCCCCCCCGTTTCTTCCCTTCCGCCACTCTTAATAATATGCCAACAAGTTAAACGATTTCTGCCTTAACCTATATCAGACAAATTCAAGCGATCTTAGGATTCGGCATCGAGCGCTAATTAGGCCTAATCCCCGTTGGGAAAGAGCTTCGTTTTAAAATTATTAGAAGTAATTTTGACGCTGCAATTGTTCAGTCACGACGGTAATCATGGGTAGTATATAATTTTTCTGCGAATAGGCATGGATTCGTTGAACAATAAAAAAATTATTATGGGCTTACCACCCCGAAGCATCCAACAGGCTTTGAGAGTGGGTTAATTTCGGCCAGCTGGGTGTCTTTAACCTGCACGACAATCTAACCACAGGAGGGTTTTCGCATTGCACCTCCATCGAAAAGCGGATGCCGCGATTGAGAGATGAGCCCGTGACCTCGCGATCAGCAAGCTGACAAAGCGCGTTGCGGCAGCTCCATTTCTTTTTCTTTGCGCTCCCATTATGTAGCGTTCTAGCAGAGCTAAAAACAAAACTTATTTTGACAAAAGCATCAAGACGCCTTTACAGAATAGCGGAACCCCGCAGAGACCCATTAGTCACGCCAATTGCCACAACATGGACGCAGTGTCGATATTCTGTGTAATATATTAGAGAGCTTTAGCTTGTCTGGAAATTGATTAGCGTTTGCGGAATACCGGGTATACCGAAGTGATGTACGAACGCAACAGCGCTGGTAGCGAAGTGATTTTTTTTGTGTGTGTGGCGATGAGTTTATCCAGAGAGCACAAAAAACTCAACTGCAGGGACCTACCACATTATAATTTATTGCTGCGTGTAAAGCGTTGGTAGCAACGCCATAGTTAACGTTCAGTCCTTTTATGATTTTCCTGCTATACGAGAACATTCACGCGACGCAAAATCTTTTAGATGAGAAGCACCTTATGGTCGGGGCTATGTCACTCCCTCCATCCATCCGCCGTGCGGCGTCCACACCCGCACTGAGCATACGCATCCCCCTCCCCCTCCTCTCCTTGTCTCATCTCCTCTCCTCTCAGCATTCCTCCTCTCCTCTCCGGATTGTGCAACGAATGGCAACACCTGCGGCTCCGCGCGCGATAATGCGAAGCAGCTTAGGTTAGAGGCGCGATGGTAGGCGCTGCATACTTCGCTGGGGGGCGCCACTGTAGCACCCAGTAGTGACGCCAATTGCCTCAAGATGGACGAAGTGTCGATATTCTATGCATATTAGTGAGCTTTAGCTTGTCTGTAAATTGATTAGCGTTTGCGGAATACCGGGTTTACCGGAGCCATGTACGATGTTTTGTGTGTGGCGCTGAGTTTATCCAGAGAGCACACAAAACTAAGCTGCAGTGACCTACCACATTATAACTTATTGCTGGTGTAAAGCGCTGCTAGCAACGCCATCGTTAACTTTCAGTCCGTTTATGGTTTTCCTGCTATACGAGAACTTTCACGCGACGCAAAATCTTTTTGAGGCGCATTTTAGTTGGGCAAACCCCCACATGCATGATGCCGCTGCCAGATTTGATATTTAACGTCCACGGCTGCGGTACCCCGGTTATCCCTAAATGGTAGGAAATCTGCGGATATGGTAAATCTCCCAAATATCTCGTGCATAGTGTTTATGACCCTTGTCTATAAGCGCGTTATTTGTCCAGCTTGCCTGTAGACGCCCTTCATTCATATATGCACAACGATGTCGGTTTTATAGGACCTATGATGACGCCTGAGTTAAAAATGTACTTGAATAACAAGCCAGCCGTCTCTACGCCGAAGGCGTTTCAATCGTTGAACGAAGGCATCTGGGGGTTATAGGCAGTTTTCTTTTACGGTAGTAAGGAGCTAAATATGTGCCAAGAAAAAGCCGGGCACACCTGTTGAAACCTGTTAGTGATGAATCGGCAGTGGCAAGCAGTAGACACCTTGATGTCGAGGCATGTGGACGTCAGTGAAGTTTGGTTCCTTGTTGTTCTCTGATGCTTCTTTACCGCTGCTTTGTTGATGCGCTGAAGCCCGTCCGGTCAGAGATCAAACTAAAACAGACTTGTCTCGTTGCACCAGAGGTGCGCTCGTCAGAGACTGGGTTCTTGGCATCTGTGACTGTAGAAACTGGAGGAGGCTCGAAGTTGTAATAATAACGCAGCTTTCGTGCAAGAGTTTACAGGTAAGACGTAGTCACAAAGAGGACTTTTGGAACTGGCTAACAATAGGAACTTGTCCTATACGGTGGAGCCGAAGATGCATAGCACCTGACCTTAGCCCAGAACTCCCGACAAGCGTTCCGGGCGTCCTTTTAAAGACGCGGTAGTCCAACCCATGAGTCACAAACAGCCAATAGTAAGTGCACTGAAATGTATTTGGTTCGTTTCAGGCCCACTGGGTCCTACCGGGAAGGGTAACAGCCCGCCAACGCTGACAATGCAACGGTTCCTCTCCCGCATTCCAAACACAAAACGTGGAAGAACAAGCAACGTCAATCTCGTCCGCGTGGTAACAGCTACGCGTGTGCATGTCAACTAGGTGATGCACAGGGAAACAACGCTTGACGAACCATATAGTGCCAATGGGAGCCCCGCGCGCCACGTTGCAATTACGTGTTTTCAATTAGACACGCACCTACTTTCAGACAGTCAGGCCGGGTCTACGAAACACGCCGTCGTCGTTGCTGGGCTGCAGGCTCGCTACACTTCGATCCCTTACAACGTTTGTTGAGCTTAGCACGTCGCCTTAACGTGGCTGTGTTATAGTATTGCATTCCGCCATCATCATTACCACCTGACAGTTTTGCGCATGTATAGGCTCGTCCGCCCCTCCACGTGCACCCAGCTAGATAACCGCGAGCGGTGATAATGGCATAAGGGTATACTGCGCGCTACGCTAAACAATATTTAGCATATCGCGCAGAATTGGCAGCAGTCAACTCTACAAAGCTGCTGAACACAACAGTGCCCATTGCGGTCGTCGACGACTGTACATCGCAGAAGGTGAATTAATGAGTATAACAACTCTGATTGCGCAGGAAGAAGAAAAGAAGCACGATGATGACAAGAAAAAGGACGAGAAGACGGCGAGCGGATCCAAGGCTTCGCCCAGCAACCTGCCCGCTCTGCCCGTCATGCCGCTCGAGCAGATGTCCCCGGAGGAGTCAGCCGCCTGGACCAAGGGGTATTCGGTACGTCCAAGGGAGCGTTCTCGTCCGCGTGGGCGATCTTGCCCCAGGAAACCGGTGGCTGCGCAAATCCAGCTCTACATCCTGGTGCAGTAAGCGGCAAAGGAACTTTACACCAGGCGAAAATCACAGCATTGTCCGCTCATGAATAATGAATGTTATACTCGATGACAGGATACGCACAAAGGCCTGTTATTATGTCGGCTTTCGTGTGTACACTGCTTCTAATCTGCGCATAAAAAAAAGTACTTGACACAACGCAAGAGCTGCAGCTGTAGTTAACGGACGTTTTAAAGGGAAGCTTTCTTTGCGAACCCTCACGGGCAAAGAAAAATTTCTCATTAACTTTGGATTCATATTGAACAGGTTAACGAAATATGTGGAGGACACTGACATCATACCGTACAATCTGATTGGTTTCAAACCAGGCAAGATTCCATCTTGTTGAAACACAAGATTCCATCTTGTTAATCATACATCAACTGCTCTTAGCCAATCCAAAGAACACTGGAGCTCTCTTGGGGTTGGATGTCGAAAAAGCTTTTGACAGAATTAAGCATACTTGAGGTCGTTTCCGAACTGGGATTGGGCAGAAAACCCTATGAAGTGGTTAAAGCCTTTCTTGGTCACCGCTCAGCCCACCTTAGATTCGGGGGCATTAAATCAAAGAAGATGGATCTCGGTGATAGAGGGACGCCACAAGGGTCGGTCTTGTCACCTATGCTTTTCAACCTGGCGATGTCAAAAGTGGCAAAGAGATTAAAAGGGATAGAGAGCATTCGCTTTATAATTTATGCAGACAATGTGACTATATGGAACGCTGAAGGAATTGTGGGACAGCCGGAAAGCAGACTTTAGGAGAGCATTTATGCGGTAGAGTCCATTTTAGAAGACATGGGACTGAAATGCTCTGCTGAGAAGCCTGAACTCCTGGTACTAAATAATAGGAGAAGGGGTAGAAACCTGAGGGGATACGTTCCAGAGGAACAACCCAGATTAGTACTAACCACGAAGACAGGCAAAACTATTAAGCAAGTCGAATCCATTAGAGTCTTAGGGTTATTCCTGGAGGCAAACGGGGCAAACAGAAAAACAATACAACACATCACAAGCAAGACGGAGGACGTAATAAAACTGCTAAGGAGAATCACTAACAGACACAGAGGGTTGGGAGAGGAGAGCGCTATGAGACTGGTCCACGCCTTCGTCTTGTGTCACTTCTCATGTGTAGCTGGGATGCTTAGATGGACACAGACAGAGCTAACCAAGTTGAACATATTAATTAAATGGCTTGTCAAAACAACAGTGGTATTGCCGGTTAACACGTCGGATGATAAATTAATGAAACTAGGGCTCCACAACACAATAGCCGAGATAATTTCAGCAAAGGAAATTGGCCATAGAGAGAGGCTTTCTGAAACAAGGTCAGGTCGAGCAATACTCGAAGAAGTAAGGTGGTACCCAACCGAATCCAAAAATTCGGGTGAAGACACAGTAGAACTAAAAGATAGCATAATAGAGATAATCAAGACGACTCGTTTACTAAGAAATATGCACCCAGTGCACAACCTGGAAAGAAGAAAGGCAAGGGCCAAAGCTCTCCTGCAGGAGATAGAACGGGCCAGAGGACATGCGTCTTTTGTAGACGCTGCATGGGTCAAAGAAAAGAAAGCATTTACGGCAGTAGTAGTAGATGCAGACAGACTCACTGTGGATGCTATTACAATCATGACTAAGCAAGCGACAGTCGCGGAACAAGTAGCGATAGCATTGGCTTTAAGGAATAATAAGTGGAAGCGAAATTACAGTGACTCTAAGATGGCTATTACACAATTTACCAAAGGCTTTGTAACCTAAAGGGCTGCCCAGCTGATCGGTGAGATGGACAGCCAAGGGATCGAAATCCGCTGGTTTCATGCACACATGGGGTCTGTCGATCCATCTCGAAAGAATTTAAGAGATGGCTAACGCAGCTGCAGGAGGACTTACTATCAGGGCACTACGCGACCATGACCACATTAATATGCAGGGAGGAGAACAGGGACTGATTACTTACATATAATGAAGCCTCGAAGCATTACTACCTGAACAGAACGGAATTCCCAGTGCCACACGCTAAGCTCAATAGAGCTCAAGCGGTGACTCTGAGATTGTTACAAACAAGAAATTACCCGAGTCCCATCTTTATTAGCAAGCTATATCCAGAAAGGTACCAGTCAGTTGCGAGAAATGTAATGACACCA